>NC_056748.1:818788519-819021019 GCF_019279795.1 Protopterus annectens
TGCTAGTTAGCTTTGCTGCAGGGGCAGAGGGGAAGGCCATTTCAAAGTAAACCATTTCCAGATGGATAGCACATTGCATCCATTTCTGCTACAAACACCATGGAAAACCTAGCCCACAGGGGATAAGAACACATTCCACCAGGGCTGCATCTACCTCTACTGCATTTCTCAGAGGAGTCCCTACCAGGGACATCCTGGAAGCTGCAACCTGGAGCTCTGTACATGCTTTCACCAAGCATTACCACCTGCCTATCTTTTCTAAATAAAGAGCTTGATTTGCCACAGCAGTCTTACAAGGCCTTATTGCTTGCCCTAATACTCTTTAACTACCTCCACCCTTTCTTAGCTTTGGGAATCAACCCAAATGTGACGACTGCAACAGTGAAACACGAAGAACATAATACAGTTGTGTACACTTACCATAAATGTAGATGTTCAAGTGTATTCGCTGTTGCAATCCTGGTTTCCCTCCCTCCAGCCCCCTGACTTTTCTTGACTTTTACCTTTTTTCCTTGTTTGGCATATATTATAGTATGTGTTTTTGCTTTTTGCTGGGGGTGTTCCATACCATACCATATAATTGCTTCCTATTGTGGGGGCATCTGACATCTGAGGCAAGAAAAACTGATGTAATGGCGTCGGCTGCATGTTTTATACCCCTGACGACCTGACATCATGGAAGAAGCGACAGCATCCGGTGCAGAAATCCGTAGACTCTGGTATTCAGGCTGTCTGAGGGCTTCCTTCAGGCAGATAACCAGATGATTGCAACAGTGAATACACTCGAACATCTACATTTGTGGTAAGTGTGCACAACGATACTTTGTACATATAGTATAGTTGCCCATTTTACATTACTAAACTCTATACCTACATTCAAGCAAACGTTTTATTCTATGCTTTATGTTTCAGCATCTTTACAACATAATTAATTTCAATCTTTTATTCACTGTTGAACACTCACTAACAATTCCCTCTGTTTATTTTTAAAACAATTTATATTAAAATGTCTCTTGTCAGATTATACAGAAAACACATTTTTTTATACAAGTCAAAATACAGTTTTACATAGTTGATACAATGATATCAAGTATTACTACCAAAACTGAATGTATCTAGCAACTTTTTGATTTTGCAGACCATTCTGTGAAAATATTCCATCGGTTATGAGCTGTGTCTGCTTTAGTTCTGTTTTTTAACTTGATTAATTTATTATTTTGAAATCACAGAATTTAATTTATGACTTAGAACTGTTTCATTAACTCTTTGCAACTGTTGAATTAAATGTTTACTTTTATTAATCATTTTATTCCAAAAGATTAGAGATAAACTAATATCTATAGAGACAAGAACTGTGTGCTACTTCAAATGTTATTTAGTGCTATAAATGTACAGTTTCAATGTCATTTTAACCATAACATTGTGGTCATATTTGTGAACTGCCCATTAACACTTTACAGTGACTTGAACATCTTAAAGTACTGAACTGGGCTTTTAATACTTGAGGATTTAAAAAACATGATTTATACACTGAAGAATGCTATTTACATATTGGTCCATTCGCTGTATGAGTACAATATTTTCATATAATTTTCTTCTAAGTGGGGTAACCAATACTGATACGGATAAAATGTTGGTCCAAAAACAGTGATAAAACTGCAACCTAAAACCAGTGATAAAATTACAACTTGACAAATTACTTTTGATCTTGTTACTTTACAATGTGTCCTATACAGTATATATCTGAAGAGACTGTTTGCTACTCATGCATTTCAATCTAGTAGGTACCCTGGACCATTTTTTTTTTATTTTTCTGAACTTTTCTATATTTGTATGTACAAAGACTGTAAAGTACGTTTAGTCTAATGTACAAATTTAGTAACATTAACATTAAGCAAAATCTTGGAAAATTCTGATGTGTTTCTAGTGGAATTGCCACCAGAGGCAACTACATACCCATCAATTAGAAACATTCATGCTTTTTGCATACCAACATTGTCTTGCCAAAAACATATTAAAAATATAATAATAATTAGCATAATAGCCATTAGCAATTTGTAAAATATCTTGCTCTGTCAAGTTTCATCTGTTTACCAGTATTTCTAATGCACTAATACTTGTTTTCCCCTCCCCCTAAGAGTATTGTCAATAAGGAATGAAATATTTTTTCTTCCTGTAGCTTTATTTTAGACCCTTCTGCAGTACTGCTTATACAGTCAGTGAGCATTTTCTGGCTTGTTAAACTTGATTTCTGTATTAGTAGCTGTATTTAGAGCACAACCAAAAGCTGTTTGCTGAATTTCCTGTTTGCACTTAATTTTAAATCGTTTTTTTCTTAAAACTTGCATATTTTCTGTCCTTGACCTAGCACTCTTGTGTGGGGTCATTTACTGCACTGTTATAACTTGATATTACTTGTGAACCTCTGCTATCTCTGTAAAAACAAAACAAAAAATCTTGCTTTTTCCCACTTTTCTGAGAGTTAAAAGTTCAGTTACAGGCTTGCTGTTCCTGAACTGTTTGAAAGTTTCTGTGAGGCCATTTTGCTTGGGCTGAAGGAGGGGCTCTGTGTTCATCAGTGGCAGTGACTAACATTGAGCAGCTTCCCTGCCCCCGTGGAGGTGGTTACTGACTTGAAACTGTAGTTTTATTGGCCACTAGGGGTCATTTCCATAACTCCTTCATCTTCCTCTCTTAAAACCTAGTTGCCTCGTGGTTTGAGCGTCTTTTCAGGCTTGTTGGCTGTTGGTGAAGCACCCTCCAAGAGGAAAAACGCTGAGAGAAGAAGGAGCCACTTTTGAGATTTTAAGTATTTTTTCTCTGTTTATTTGCTAAGTTTTTCTGCATAGCTGCCTAGCTTGAGCATTTTCTGGCTTGTTAAACTTGATTTCTGTATTAGTAGCTGTATTTAGAGCACAACCAAAAGCTGTTTGCTGAATTTCCTGTTTGCACTTAATTTTAAATCGTTTTTTTCTTAAAACTTGCATATTTTCTGTCCTTGACCTAGCACTCTTGTGTGGGGTCATTTACTGCACTGTTATAACTTGATATTACTTGTGAACCTCTGCTATCTCTGTAAAGCAGGTTTAAACTATTCGGGCTACCTAAAGTCCACTCTTCAAATTTTCCCTTAAAACTACCTTCCTCGAACTATACTACTGATCTAATCAGCGTATCCTATAATTAAAAAGATCATCTCTACTTGACTCCAAGTAGACTATTCTCTATCTTTTAAACGTAGCACTTGCTCCTACAGTACTTATTACCTTGATACGGCACTCTTGTCATAGATAGTACCCCAAAAAGGCAACCCCCCACTTCTCGGTCACCCACGTCCCCCGGAATCTTTTTTAAAGTTTTTTTTGTCTATTCCTTCTAGCATGTCGAGGGATCAGTTGCTAGTGTCCTCTCCTGCTCATCTGGTGAACCTGGGAATATTGAGGTAATGTTACAATTGCCTCATGTACACAGACAACCCTCTCCTCCTCCCACAAAACACAAATACATGCGAGAGATGCAACTATACGGCCAAACTGGAGGCTGAGCTCTCTCAACATAGGACTGGCATGACCAGTCAGGAGGAGAAGGTTACCACACACACTATAGACCCAGTCTCACATAGTACCATTACAACCTCAAATCATACACATAAACACACAAAGACATACTCGGAGGCTCTGATCAAAAATCTACCAAAACAGCAGAGGCCACCAAAGCAGACACCCAAACAACCACCACCTCAGAACACAACACCTGCAACACATAGACCTCACAGTCAGAGTGTCAAACAGTCACAGCCCTTAAGGCCAAACACAATGCCAGACACACTAGTCATTGGTGACTCCATAGTCAGACACACTGACGTCCCGCCACCAGACTGAGTAAGGAGAAGGTCACAGTAAGCTGCCTGTCGGGCTAGAATCCGCCACATAACGCAAGCACTCAGGTCTCTCAACAGCAGGTACAAATATGACTCAGTCATTGTCCACGCTGGTGTAAACGACCTGAGACGTACCTCCTTGGACTACATGAAAAGAGACATTGAGGAGCTCTCTGATTATGTAGCCCAGGCAGGTATGACCCTGACCTTGAGCAGTATCCTACCTTCACCAAGAATGATGCCACAATACAGAGATAAGATGATCAGCTTTAACAATTGGCTTAAACACTGGTGTCATTCAAAGGGGATCCAGTGTCTGTCTGCCTGGGATGACATGCTGGACAAGCCACGCTGCTTCGCAAGGGACGGCTTGCACCTGTCACCCCTGGGATTCGGATATTGGCAAAGGCTCTTGCCACCCCATAGTGCCTTTTTAGGCAAGGCTCAAATTCTAAACCTACCACCCTAGAACACAAAAAGGAAAAAACTAAGGGTAATGCTGCTCAATGCCAGAAGTCTAAATCTCAAAATGCACGCACTCGAGGCCCTTCTCAGTATGGAGAACATCGATGTCTGTGCTGTGACAGAAACCTGGTTCAAGGCTCCTGAGAGCACCCCAGCGCTATCAGGTTTTACCTCATATCATGTGTTCCGGCCCCAAAATCCGGACAATACCAAGAAAGGAGGGGTATCCATATTCATCAAGGACACCCACACCTCAAGACTGGTGGCATCGCACGATGCATCGGAGACCATCCAGGTGCAATTAACCATAGGCAAGACTGCGCTGCAAATTGTAGCATGTTACAGGCCACCCTCACAAACTCAGGAACCTCACATGGCCTTCCTGAAAACACTAGAGGGGATAAATGTATCACCAAACACCATCATACTAGGTGACTTCAATTACCCTAATATAGACTGGGAACACTACTCAAGCCCAAACACCCTAGCCCAAAAGTTCCTGGAATTCATAAACTCAAATGCCATGGAACAACTAGTCACCATCCCCACAAGAGGAGATAACATACTTGATCTCATCATCACGAACATGGGAGCACAATGTTCAACACCGGAGGTGTACCCCTCACTGGTGAGATCAGACCACAAACTAATCTCGCTGGAGGTCCTCATCCCACCCCCACCTGAAATAAAAAAGACCACAGTAAAGAACTTCTCAAAAGCCGACTTCACACTTCTAAAGACTAGTGTGGTCTCCTTTAAGGCCCACTCAAGCCGCTGAATCACTTACAAATGCCTTCTACCAGCACCTGCAGGACTGCATGGATAAGGCAATCCCAAGCAAAACAAAGACTTTTTGTACCAAAGGCAAGCGTCCAGTCTGGTGGACCCCAGCCATAAACAAACTCTACAACAAAAGGAGGAAGCTACTACAAGATAGAGCAAAATCCTTAAAAGGTAAGACACCCTTGATCACTATAAGTAAAAAACTAAGAGCTCTCATAAAATCATCCAAAGCAAATTTCGAGAGAAAAATAGCTAAAGACTCAAAAGACAATCATAAGGCCTTCTTTAGCTATGTTAGAAACCTGGGAGGAAACTCCCAGATATGCTCAGAGCTAGTTCAAAATGATGTGAAGATTACTGATCCTACAGACATTGCCAACATACTGGCTGACAGTTTCAGTGCAAACTTCTTCCCCCCCTCCCCCCCAAAAGGAGAGATATCTATACCAAACGATTGCAGCCCCCAAACATCTCCAGCGCCCAAGTGAGAACTGCTCTCCAAAGCAAAACACAGCATCCATGGGACCTGATGGTGTCCCGGCTGTGTGCTCCATGAACTCAATGAGGAATTAAACCCACAGCTAGGACAGCTGTTTAATCAAAGTCTTACCTCTGGATACGCACCCAGGAGTGGCGCACTGCAACTGTGGTACCACTTCACAAAGGCGGTGCCTCCACCGACCCTGGAAATTACCGGCCCATTAGCTTGACAAGCCTTATCTGCAAAGCCATGGAGAGGATCATAATGGACCTCATAAATAAAGACATAGGGAATTTGCAGACTTTGGATCCAACCCAGTTTGGCTTTGTCAAAGGCAGATCATGCCTTTTAAACTTGGTTGACTTTTTCAAACAGTCACCAAAGCCATTGATGAGGGAAAGGCAGTCCATACAGCCTACCTCGATCTGGCTAAGGCCTTCGATACAATACCCCACTCGGGTATCATTGAAAAACTCATCAGCTTAAATGTCAACCCATACATCACAAGATGGGTTGCAAACTGGCTGAGTGACAGAACCCACAGGGTCAGAGTTGCTGGCGCCATGTCAGACTCAAAGCCTGTCACAAGTGGTGTCCCACAGGGCTCAGTCCTGGGCCCACTCTTGTTTGGCATCTACTTTTCGAAGTACAAGCAAACACAGGAGGGTTATGGCTGACAAAGTTTGCAGATGACTGCAAACTGGGCCATAGTAGAAAACACATCTGACACAGATATCCTTCAGAAGGGTCTCACAGAAGCGGATAACTGGTGCCAGAGCCACGGCCTAAAGTTAAATGCCAAAAAATGCATAGTCATACCCTTCGGGAAAAACAAGGTTACCCCTAGCTACCAAATAGGCGGCAATCCACTGAGCACAGAAGAAGTTATCAGGGACCTGGGGACCCAGGTTGATAGTAGTCTGTCATTCGACACCCATGTAGCTAAAGTAGTTAGGAAGACCTTCTACATTGCCCACCTTATCATGAAGGGATTCTCATCTAGATCAAGGGAGGTCATAGTCTCCCTTTACTCATCACTCATCAGACCAATGATTGAGTACAATGCCCCATTCGAATGTATCTGACCCGACACTTGCAGCAGCTGGAGAGGCCACAAAGTTCCTCACCAAAAGGATAAAGGGTCTCAAAACCTGTCCTATGCTGCCCGACTGAAAGAACTCCAGCTCTATTCAGTCGCACACGCTTGCTCAGAGGTGACCTTTGCCTAACATACAAGGCCATGTCAAACCCAGATTTGATGAATATGCTTCACCTCAAAAAATCTAGATCCATCAGAGCCACAAGGCGGGAGACTTAAACCTTGACACGGCTATTAATAGGACGTGCTGGAGGGATAGATTCATCACCCAAAGACTCCCTATGCTGTGGAACAAAATCCCGGTACATGTGAGGCAGAGCACCTCGCTGGCCTTGTTCAAGAGAAATCTTGACCAATGGATGGGAGATCGCAGATATACCCCAGGGATTACCTCAGTGTCACTGCTCGACAGAGGCACAGCAAAATAATGGGTATAGTTCCCCATACTAAAGGGGTGGCATAAGCCACAAAACGATGGGCTAGGCTTGTAAATGCCCTCGGGCAGATAGCCTAGTATGAACCTATGAACCTATGAACCTAATACTTGTTTTCCCCTCCCCCTAAGAGTATTGTCAATAAGGAATGAAATATTTTTTCTTCCTGTAGCTTTATTTTAGACCCTTCTGCAGTACTGCTTATACAGTCAGTGTAAAACTGAGAAAGTACCCCTCCCCCTGTAGTATTGCAGTATCATTTATTTGCTTTATGCTGTGAGAATAGAATGTATGCCAGCCCAACACTTTGGTTATACATTTGCTTTTTAAGTTAACAAACTGTGGACCTTTGTCTGATTTGATAATTTTTTTTATAAAGCTTTTGGTGTTTACTCCTGCATAATTGATTTGAATTGTATGCATACTATGGCTCATTTGCTGGCTGTATTTGATGTAGCTGAGGTTTTTTTTCTTTTAACATTTACCTACAAACAGATCATCAGTGACATGTATGCACAATTGTGACATTTTTTATTACCAAATAGTGTTACATGTGAACACTTAACAGTTATGTTTTAATAACAATAAGATTTAAAAAAAGACACGCTACTTTGGCAATCAGTCTTGTTTTTTTACCTTATCTTCCCAACATTCCCTGTAGCTATTCATTTAGCCTAGGAAGGTCTGAGCTCACATTTCAGACTCTGTAAACCATAAATCTGAAGTAGGTAACTTCATTTGATCATCAACCTGTGGGTATCGGATCCGAGCCGCCAGCTTTCCAAGCTAGAGATCCAAGCTCCTCCCCCTTACACATAATACCCTGCTACCTCCTTCCAATCCCCAGATCTCATTTGCCGCGGCTTTGTCAAGCACAAGTTTCTCAAGCTCCTAGCGTTTAGGCGATTTGTAAGTAGATTTTCTCAAAATCTTTCCTAGTTTTTGGGTGTGTGTGAATAGTTTCATTTCTTAGTTTAAGCCCCTGAATTTTACCGTTCCCTCATAGTTTAAAGCCTAGTAGACCCCCCCCCTTTTCCCTTAGGTGTTTGTGTGGGCGCGTGTGTGTTTTTTTGTTTAGGAATCATGGCCGAGGCCCCAAAGGCTATCTTTTCTAAGTGCACTGAGTGTGGCCATAAGCTTTCCCCAGCGGATGGCCACACTCAGTGCGTCCCCTGCCTGGGGGTACGGCATTTGTCATCGGGCTGCCAAATTTGCCCAGCCTTTAACCCCCGGGCCCTGAGGGATAGGAGGAATAAGCTGATTCTGGTGGGTCTCCTACCCGTCGAGTCGGCTGCCTCCTCCTCCTCTTCCTCGGTGGCTACAGCCGCGGCTGCTCAGCTTGCTGTCCCCTCTCCCCTGACTGGGACTTAACCTTCCACTTCTTCCCAGGGAGACAGGGACTCTAAAAAGAAAAGAGAGAGAGGAGAGAGAGAGGGGGAGAAAGAGAGAGAGAGAGGGATAAAGAGAGGCATGGAAGCCACAAGCGGCGGGCCGACTCAGCCCCCTCGGCCCCCTCTGCCAGGCTGCTCTCCTCACCCCAGAAGGTCTCCAGGCCTTCCTCCCCTTGGCTTCGTTCTCCATGCTTCTCACCAGAGCCGGAGGAGGAGTCCCGACCATCTTCAAGGTCATTGTGGCGGCCTCCTCTAGGTCGACTCATAGCCTCTCCAACGCTGATATGGACCGGATGATGCGTCGTTTTCTCCAAACTCAACTGCAGACGGGAATGCTGCTGCCTCCCCCCCCCCCCTCCGGGGGGAGTTCAGACCCACTTTTTGCCCCGATAGCCCCTTCTCCGATCCACTGTCGGGTTTCGAAGCCTTTGGATCTGAGGAGTCTTGGAGCCAGGGAGTCGGCGCTGATTGTTATCTCTACCTCGACGCCGGCCATGCACTCGAGTTTGTCGGATCCCTTTTCGGGGCCGAGAGCCATGCATCGGATATGAGGGGGCCAGTGTGTCTTCGGCTCCATTTTGGTCGGAGCACACTTCCCTCTCAGGTCCGAGCTCTTCGGCTCTGATGCAGATTCCTGCTATGGATCTGAGGGTGTTAACCACAGAGCCCAGAGAGATTGTTTCACCCTCGGCTTTCGACGTGGTGGAGAGGGTCCTCTCGAGAGATTCCGAGACCACCTACTCTTTCTTCAGATTCCGCCTCCACTCTCTTGCAGCTGGGCTTGTCTTCCATCATCCAGTCCCAGGGACAGCCTGCGTTGACACCCCATTCCATTCCACTGGCGGAACACGACCCTGTTGGTGAGCCCTCCTCGGGCAGTCCCACCGAGGAGGCCCCTCACAAATGTAAGTGTAAGAGGAGGCACTTGGACTCCCCTGAGTCCCTCATGGAGGACACTGATTTGGAGAAAGGGGAATGTTCCCCCAGGTCAGCCCCCCCCCCCCCCCCGAGGACATCTCCTTTGGAGACATTATAGAAATGCTTCGCCTAAAGGGGGGGTGGTCAGCCCACAAACCTTCCTCGGACGAGTCGGTGTTCCTGGAGGCATTCGACGCAGGCCCGTCTACCTCTTGGGTGTCCTCTCCAGCCGACCCCCTGGTTGACCTCATCACTACCAGGGCATGGAAGGAACCGGACACTGTAGAGCCAATCCCCAGGAGGCCAGATAGGATTCATAGTCCCCCTGTGGATAGGACGACTTGGAGTAAGGGTTCCCCGGTAGATGCCATGCTGGTGGCAGCAACCACCAAGAAGGAACTTGCCCAGGATAGTTCCTCGATCCACCCCCCTGATAAGGAGTCTTCGACGATGGATTGTATCGGGAAGCGGATGTTTGCTTCAGCTACCTTTTCCATAAGGGCGCCTAATTTATCTGGCCCATGTAATTAGACCTCAACAGGATCTGGTGAAAGAATACGCTGAGTCTCTCCCTGAGTCCATGTTGGCCGAGGACAAACAGACTTTCTCGGCTCACATGGCCACTCTGAAATCTGTTTCAAACACTTCTATGCGGCTGCTTTCCCATGCCATGGAGGGGGCCGCTAAAGCCAGCGGGTCCGGCATCGCCTTAAGACGCCATTCCTGGCTCCGGCTTTGTGACTTTGCGGTACCTTTCAAGGTGTCCTTCATGAATGCACCCTTCGGTTCTACCCTGTTTGGGAAGACCGTCCGTGACACATTGGTTCAGAGCGAGAAAGACGGGAAGACGCTGTCTGCTTCTCGGCTCCTCAAAGGTCCTTTTCCAGGAACCAGAGAGGACAAAAGAAGATGTGGTTCTGGAAGTCTCAGCAGTCCTGTTACGCTCCGGACCCTTTGTCCTTCAGAGGCAGAGGGTACAAGGTGGACGCCGGCCCAGAGGCAGAGGGGGGGCCGAGAAATTTTGGGTCGCGGGAACCTTTTTCTCACCGACCCATGCAACAGCCCTGAGGGGTTGCCCGACTGCTGCTCTCTGGAGGCAGTCGGGGGGCATTTTTCGAAGCACTTGGCCCAATGGGAGTCCATCACAACAGATCGCTGGGTGCTTCGAATAATATCCAGAGGTTACTCAATCCCTTTCAGTCAAGGCGTCTCCCCGATGTACCACTCAGTCGGAGGGAGGCTGCAGCTTTAGAGGTAAAAAAGCTGCTAGAAAAAAGAGCCATCCAGCACATCCCCCCAGGCCAATTCGGATTAGGCAATTACTCCAGGTTCTTTTTGGTGCCAAAGAAGATGGGGGACTTAAGGCCGATCCTCGACCTTTCAACAATGAACTTCTTCATTGCCAAGGAGAAATTCCGTATGGTCATGCTTCAATCCATTCTGCCCCTGCTGCAGGAGAAGGACTGGATGTGCTCCATAGACCTCAAGGATGCGTACTATCACATTCTCATGGACAGGCAATCCAGGAGGTTCCACCGCTTTCGGCTAGGGGCCAGTCATTACCAGTTCAGGGTCTACCCTTCGGCCTCACCACAGCCCCCATGGTGTTCACCAAGGTCAATGCAGTTGTAGCAGCCCACCTGAGACTTCAGGGAATACAGGTTTTTCCTTACCTAGACGACTGGCTCCTTACCTCCCCCACCAGGCATCTATTCTGCTTAGCCAGGGATTGCTTCCTACTTCTAGCGTCCCAATTCGGGATCACCATAAACTTCAAGAAGTCATCCCTTCAACCAGTTCAAGTCTTGGAGTTCATAGGGGCCAGAATAGACATGCTTCAGATCAAGACCTTCTTGACATCAGACAGACTTCGCAGTTTGACCTTACACGTTTTAGTCCTTCTTCAGTCACCTTCCTCATCAGCGGAGTTAGTCCTGAGAGCTTTAGGGTTCATGGCAGCAGCAATCAATCTCGCGCCCTTAGCTCGCTTGCACATGAGGGTTCTCCAGTGGACTTTGCAGGTTCAGTGGTCCATCCTTCACCACGTGTTGGACTTACCGATTCCTCTCAGCAGAGTTTGCAGAAATTCCCTCATGTGGTGACTCCAATCTCGAGGGCTTCGGGAAGGACGACCGTTTGTTATGCCGCAACCCCGAGCCACGGTGACCACGGACGTTTCTCGCCTTGGGTGGGGGGGGCATTACGCGGGCAGAACTGTCCAAGGCACGTGGACTCAGACAGAGTCCGTTCTGCATATCAGTGTTCTGGAGATGAGGGCGGTGCTTCTAGCGTTGCAAGCCCTTCATGCCTTTCTCCCTCTGGGGACTATTGCAATTCAGTCAGAAAACATGTCAGTGGTCTGGTACATCAACAAACAAGGGGGGACCAGGTCTTACCATCTTTGCCGAGAGGCCATGAGAGTTTGGGATTGGGCAATATCCATCAACCGTTTTTTGTTTGCAATGCACATTCCGGGTCGGTCCAACATCCTAGCGGACAAACTGAGTTGAACTATCCTCTCACCTTACGGGTGGTCTCTGAATCCCTTAGTAGCGAAACAGATCTTTCGCAAGTGGGCTCAGCCTTGCTGCGAACTCTTCGCGTCTCCTTCCAACGCGAAGTGCAACGAGTTTTTTGCTCTAATTCCTCCTCTGACGGAAAGCCCCAGAGATGCTCTAGTTCATGTTTGGCCACCCGGTCTTCTTTATGCTTATCCTCCTCTTCCGTTGATAACAAAAGTCTTACAGAAAGCTCGTTGGTTGGAGAACAAGATTATCCTCATAGCCCCATTCTGGCCTAGTCAAGTCTGGTTCCCGTGCCTACGGTCTCATTTTATAGCTCCTCTCTGGATCTTGGATCCCATCCCGGATCTGATATCTCATCCTTCAGGATTGAAACCCCTGAATCAGGTCGATCTCAAGATCTCAGCTTGGTTGATCCAGTTCCATTAGTTGCTAGGACTCCCAGTATCTCGTCTGTGGTTAGATCTATCCTGGTAGCGGCGTATAAGCGTTCTACCAGGAAGGGTTACAATAGTAAATGGAAGCGGTTTTCCATTTGGGCGTCTCATGGGAATTTGGACCCTGTCACTGCTCCCATCCCAGCAGTGCTCGATTTCCTATCTCATATCTTTCAGCGAGGGGCCAGTTCAAATGGCTGCCATCTCCCATTTTCACACTGGAGACAATCTCAATCCCCTCGCTTCCACCAAGATTTGTAAGACTTTTCTGAAAGGTACGTTTCTCTTGAGACCTCCTATTAGAAACTCCGTCCCTCCATGGGATCTAACTTTGGTCCTTCAGGTTCTGACTGGACCACCTTTTGAACCTGCAGCTTCTGTTGATTAGAAATTCTTGTTCTGGAAAACTGCCTTTTTGGTAGCCATTACCTCAGCTAGAAGAGTGTCGGAGCTGCAGGCCCTCTGTATTAAAGCCCCGTATCTTGTTTTCCATAAGGACAGGGTCTCTCTCAGGACTAACCCATCTTTTCTACCTAAAGTGGCCTCCGAGATGAACATCAATCAGTCCATTAATTTCCCAGTTTTTTCCCTAACTATCAAAACAAAGGGGAGTACAAACTTCATTTGTTAGATGTTCATAGACTGTTACGTTTTGATTTACACAAAACAGCTGCCTTCAGCAAGTCTGATCAGCTCTTTGTTTCCTTTTCCAAAACCTTTCTTGGGTAAGCCAGTGTCGAAGGTGACTCTGGCCAGATGGATTTCTAATTGCATCCTGCTCACATACAAACTATCTGGCCTGCCAGAGCCTATAGGGGTTCATGCTCATTCTACCCGCTCTATGGCTACATCTGCTGCATTCTGGTCGAGAGTTCCCTTGGATGACATTTGCTCTGCGGCTACTTGGGTATCCTCTCATATCTTTATCTCTCACTGTAAATTGGATTTAGTGTCTAGAGGAAGGGTGACTTTTGGCTCTGCAGTGCTCTGGAATATCCTTCCTTGAGGACCTCCCAAGTTTTTTGGTAGCTGTGGACTCTGTCCCACAGGTTGATGATCAAATGAAGTTACCTACTTCAGATAAAGAAGTTATGTACTCATCATAACGTTCCATCTGAGTAGGTAACTTCATTTGTCAGCAACCGACCCTTCCTCCTTCCCCCTAACCTGGTTCTTTGATTACCTTAACCCTAGGATGGTTTTTCAGGTCATTTGTTAATTATAGGTTCATAGGTTCATACTAGGCTATCTGCCCTAGGGCATTTATAAGCCTAGCCAGAGTGTGTGTGGCTTTCACCACCCCTTAGGATGAGAATACTATACCCATTAGTTTGCTGTGCCTCTGTCCAGCAGTGACACAGAGATGATTCCCGGGGTAAACCTACGATCTCCCATCCACTCGTCAAGATTTCTCTTGAACAGAGTCAGTGAGGGGCTCTGCCTCACATGGACTGGGATTCTGTTCCATAGTGTAGGGAGTCTCTGGGTGATGAATCTGTCCCTCCAGCATGTCCTATTATATCCATGTTGAGGTTTAAGTCTCTTGCTCTCGTGGCTCTGGTGGATTTGGAATGTTAAGTTGTCTATCTCGCCTTCATTCTTGCCGGATGGGTTCGGAGCCGACCTCGGCTCCGACTCGGCCACTCTAAAAGCTCGAGAGTTGGTTCCACCGGCTCGAGGCTCCCCTTATATCCCACAATGCTAGGCGAGAGTTACCCCAGATCTCGTTTGCCGCTACAGCTTCGAGGTTGGTTGTTTCTACCGGTTCCTGGTGAGTGCTATTTTTCTTGTAAAATTACTCTTTAAAACCCCTTTTAAGTTAATATTCTTACTTAGTTAGTGTAGGTTAGAAAACTTTATTCCCGACCCTAAATTTTTTTTCCGTTTCTTTCCCCAAGAACCTTTGGTTCTTCCATTGGGCCTTTAGGCCTTCCCTTCCCTAGTGGAGTGTGTGTGTTTTTGGTAGTTTATTCTAGTTTATTGTAGTTTTAAATACTAGTATTACTACTAATTTTATTGTGTTTTCCTGACAGGGTATAACTTGTGTGTTTGTGTGCGTGTTTGTGTACACCTGTCAGTCAAAAATGTCTAAAGAAGCAAAGGTCTCGATTCAAGAAGTGTGATGCGTGCTGTCAGAAAATGTCTCTGACAGACGCTCACACTTCTTGTGTCTATTGTCTGGGGCCTTTGCACCTGCAGGACTCCTGTGCTGTGTGCCATGGCTTCAGCCCCAGGGTCCTGCAGGAAAGAAAAAATTAATTCTTAGAGACTTACTGAAGCCAGAGGATTCCCTGTCAGTTTCAACAGGGAAGCCCTCTAAGGCATCGAGGTCTTGGCTCCGGCTTCTGAGCCGAGACCTCAGGTTGCTCAACCTTTGCCTTTATCGGCTCGGCTGGAGCCGATAAGTCTCAGTCCACAGTTTCTGTGGCTCCCTCGGCTCGGCGGAGTCGAGGTTATTGAGGTTCCCGTGTCGGCTCCGACCAGACCTTCGGAGCCGACAACTAGGAAGAGGTCCAGGTCACCATCTCTTGGCTCCGTTCATTCGGCTCCAGGATCTCCCCTGCTGTCTGAACGGGCCAAAGGTCTCACTCCTCTAGGTCATCGAGGCTGTCGGATCATGACCTTCAGAGGGTAGTGAGTCGACTACTTAAGTCCGAGGCACTAGCCCAGATGCTTCAGAGTCCGACTCATCAGTCGATGCCTGCCCCGGTCCATCAACATTTTCCTCCTTCGACTCTCTTGAGTTCGAGCCGGTCGTCGGAACCGAGACTGTGATTACGTCGGAGCCGATACAATTGTCTTCGGCTCCGTCGTCGGCTCTGTTTTCTTCTTTGGAAGAATCTCGGCGCCGGACTTCCCTCGTCGGCTCCGAGGGGGTGAGTGGCATCGGACCCTTGTCCGACCCCTCTCCTCTCGGGCTTGGCGCTGGTGAGTTCGGCTCGACATCGCCTCGGAACCATCACTGTCGGTGCCGAGGGGGGTTCTTAGCTCCTCGGAGCGGGGACCTCTGGCTCTGCCTGACAGGGGTGCATTCGAGGTCATGCGGAGTGTGTTAGAGCCTGGCTCTACTCCACAGTCGGCTCCGTCCGCCCCTCCCTCTATGCTGCCTCAGGGTAAGTCGACTCACTCCCTCATCCCGGACCGCAGAGAGCCAACTCCTCAGGAGCCCCCTGTGGGGATTTCATCCTCTTCGAGGCCTCTCCTGATTTGGCAGAAGAGCCCCCTCGGAAGAGGAAGTGTAAGAGGAAACACATTGACTCACCTGAGTCTATCACGTCAGACACAGATTTGGATGATTCTGAGGGTTCCCCCCGTTCCCCTTCTGAAGATGTCTCATTTGCAGACATTCTGGAGATCCTGAAACAGAGGGAAATTGGCCAGCCCTCAACCCTTCGGAGGACGAATCTGTGTATCTTGAGGCGTTTGGCTCTCGTCCTTCCACCTCCTGCGTGTCCCCCCCTTCGACCCCCTCATGCAGGTGGTTGCTAAGAAGGCATGGACGGCTCGTGATTCAGTGGACCCGCATCCCAGGAGACCCTCTAAGTTCATCACAGCTCCAGCAGACAAGCAATTTTTAACAAAAGGAGTTTCTGTGGATGCTATGGTGGTAGCTGCTGCCACAAAGAAGGAACTGGCTGATCCTTCAGTACCTGTCCATCCACCTAACAAGGAATCTAGGTCCATGGATAGATGCGGAAGCGGATGTTCTCCTCAGCAACATTTACCATGCGTTCGCTGAACTACCTGTGCCATTTCACTTTCGTCTTCAAAGGGACTTGATCAAGGAAGCGAGTGAAATGTTAAAGGATCCTACAGCTGCGGGTTTCCAAGACAAGATGAACACGCAGCTGGCTACCCTTAATTCCATATCCAACTCCTCCATGCGCCTCCTTTCTTACGCGGCCGATGGAGCGAGCAGAGCCGCAGGGACAGGTGTGGCCTTACGTAGGCACGCCTGGATGCGGCTATGCAATTTTATGGACCCTTTCAAGGCGTCTTTCACGAACTCCCTTTTGATGGATCATCTCTTTGGTCCTCAAGTGAAAGAAACCCTGACTAGGTGCGAGACTGATGGCAAGACCCTTTCTGCCGTCGGAGTCCGTTTTTCTACTCCTTCCAGGCCTTACCCCAAAGGCCAGAAGGGTGGAAAGATGTGGTTCCGCAAACAATCTCAAGGGACTTCGCCTGACGCACAGAGTCGTTTTCCCACCAGAGGCAGAGGCGGGAATAACAATGGTAGACGTCGCCCTAGGGGCAGGGGGGGTCCGCAGAACCAGGGCAATCGGGAAGCCTTCCCTGACAAGCCCTTTCAGCATCCCTGAGGTGTTGCCCGACTTTTTGAAAGGAGTTTTTCTTCTCAGACCTCCTATAAGAAATCCTCCTTCTCCTTGGGACCTAAATTTAGTTCTTGCTTCTTTGATTCTTTCCCCTTTCGAACCTGCAGCTTCCTGTTCCTTGAAATTGTTATCATGGAAAACTCTTTTTCTGGTAGCTATTACATCAGCTAGAAGAGTTTCAGAGCTTCAAGCACTCAGTTGTCGTCCTCCTTATCTTTTGTTTCATAAGGACAGAGTATCCTTACGAACTAACCCGTCCTTTTTGCCTAAGGTGGTCTCGACATCAAATCTAAACCAAAGCATTGACCTCCCTGTCTTTTTCCAGAGTATTCCAATAGGTCTGAACAAAATTACACTGCCTGGATGTTCATCGTCAATTGAGGTACTACTTGGATAGAACAAAACAATTCAGAAAATCTGATCAGCTGTTTGTCTCCTATGAGGAAAGCAGAAAGGGACTTTCAGTTTCAAAGGTATCATTATCCAGATGGCTAACATCTTTGATTTCCCTGGTATATGAAATTAGACAACAAAATTGCCTAATAAACCTAAAGCCCATTCCACCAGAGCTTTGGCTACTTCTTTAGCCTTCCAAGACAGACTGCCTATTGACACCATTTGTGCAGCGGCTACTTGGGCTACTCCTCACACTTTTATTTCTCATTATAAGTTGGATTTAGCTTCTAGGCATAGAGCTAACTTTGGTTCCACTGTTCTCAGGAGTCTGTTCCGTTAGGCCACCGGGACAAGGTGCTAGGGACGGTCCCATCCAGCAAGAATGAAGGCGAGATAGACAACTTAACATATAGAAGTTATGTTCTTACCATAACGTTCCATGTTAGTTGTCTTCTTCTCGCCTTCTTCTTAGGCCCACCCTCCTTCCCCTGGCCTGGACAGACCTAGAGGAGTTGTGATTGTGACCTCTCTTTCTACCACCTCTTTCTTAGACATATGCTATTATGCATATTTCCTGGTTCAGGATGTAGGTCACCCTTCTTTCCTCCTGTTGTTAGAGGTGGATTCTGTTTTACAGTTATACTGTTACTATTATAAGCTGGGGTTAGCTTACAAACGAGATCTGAGGTAACTCTCGCCTAGCATTGTGGGATATAAGGGGAGCCTCGAGCCGGTGGAACCAACTCTCGAGCTTTTAGAGTGGCCGAGTCGGAGCCGAGGTCGGCTCCGAACCCATCCGGCAAGAAGAAGGCGAGAAGAAGACAACTAACATGGAACGTTATGGTAAGAACATAACTTCTATTTTTTTGGGGTGGAGCATGTCCATTAATTCCGGGTTGGACATGGCCTTGTATGTCAGGCACAGATCACCTCTGAGCAGACGGTATGTGACTGAATAGAGCTGGAGATCTGAAGTAGGAGATTCATTTGTCTGCAACCTGTGGGTTATGGATCCGATATCGGATCCGAACCGGCATGGTTTTCCAGCTATGGATCCGAGCTCTCAGCTCCTCCCCTCACCCATAATGCCCTGCTCTCCCTACATGACCTCAGATCTAGTTTGCCGCGCTGGTGACCAGATTGGGTTTTCAGAGCTCTTCAGCTAAGTGTTGTTTACTACATTTTTCAGTGTTAAATTTAAAAATATTTAGTTAGTTTTGTGTGAAAGTTGTAGGTTCCCTATCCTTTTAGCTTAAAGTTTTTAAGTTTTAATAACTTTTATAACTTTTAGTTATCCCTCCCCTCGCTGGTGCGTAGTGTGTGTTTGGGCCTGTGATTGCTTGGCTAGTTAGCTTTTACTTTTTTTTTAATTTTTAAAAAAAAAAAAAAAAAAAAAAAGTAAAGTAGTAGTAGTATCCTTAGGATGTCTAAACCCCCTAAGGCTTTTTTTTCGAAGTGCTCCGAGTGTGGCCATAAGCTTTCCCCTGCTGATGGCCACACTCGGTGCGTTCGATGCCTTGGGGTTGAGCACCTCACTTCTGGATGTTCCATTTGTGCAGGGTTCAACCCCAGGGCATTGAAGGAGCGGAGGTCGAAGCTGGTCCTGGCGGGACTTTTGCCCCCGGACTCGGCTTCGGCTACCGCTCCTTCAGGGGGTACCGTGTCTACGGTTCAATCCTCTCCTGCTCCCCCTCCTCCACCTGGGACTCAACCTACCTCTAGTGGTTTGGAGGAGAGGGAAGCAAGAAAAAAGGACAGGCGGGAGAAGCACCATAAGCTGCGGGCCGAGACCTCTGTTTCGGCCATGCCTGCCAAGCGGGCTTCTCCTCTGGCCTCCTTGTCTGCTGGTTCTCCCCCTCCTCGGCTCCGGTCTCCAGTGTGCTTCTCACCGGGACCTGAGGAGGAGGAGACCCGATCTCCGTCGAGGCTATCGAGGAGGCACTCAAGGCCTACCTCGGTAGCCTCGTCGAGATCTACAGTTTATCTGATGCTGATCTGGACCGGATGATGAGAAGGTTCATCCAGGCCCAGATGCAGATGGGAGTGCTCCTGCCTCCCCCCCCTCTGGGGGGGAGCTCGACCCCTTTCTTTAAACCTATAGCTCCTTCTCCGACCCGCTACCCGGGTTCGGAGCGGTTGGAGCCGAGCAGCTTCGGAGCCGGGGGTGGGTCGGCGCCGATAGTACTGGGTACTTCGGATCCGACCCTGCCCTCGAGTGCTTCGGATCCGACCTCTCGGAGCCTGGATCTGAGCTTCAGATCCGGGGGGATCAGTGCTCCTTCGGTGCCGTCGGTGTCGGAGCGCACTGCCCCTTCGGATCCGGGTGCTTCGGTGCCGGCTCCGATCCACTCTTCAGATCCGAGGGGGGGCCGATTATCGGATCCTTTGGTCGAGGTTGGCTCCCCCTCGGCTTTTGATGTAGTGGAGAGGGCTCTGTTGAGGGTTTCCGGACCCCCGGCACTTGCTTCGGCTCCGTCCCGCGCTCCATCTGCACTGGGCCAGGCTTCCACCATCCGGCCACTGGGACAGCCCGCTCCTTTGCCCCAAGTTGTTCCTTTGGAACATGACACCGCTTGCGAGGGGTCCTCTGACAGCCCCCCTGAGGATGTCCCTCGCAAGCATATGTGCAAAAGGAGGCACATAGACTCCCCCGAGTCTCTCACAGAAGACACGATTTGGAGGAAGGGGAAGGGTCCCCAAGATCACCCCCCGAGGATGTCTCCTTTGGAGACATCATGGAAATGCTTCGCATAAGGGGGGGGTGGTCTGCCCCCAAGTCTTCCTCGGACGAGTCCGTGTTCTTGGAGGCATTTGAAGCGGGCCCGTCTACCTCTTGGGTGTCCCCTCCTGCCGACCCCCTGGTGGACCTAATTACCACCAGGGCGTGGAAGGATCCGGACACCGTGGAGCCAATCCCCAAAAGGCCTGACCGTATCCTTAGCCCCCCGGCTGACCGTGCCCACTGGAGCAAGAGGCCTCCGGTAGATGCCATGTTGACGGCGGCAGCCACAAAGAGGGAACTTGCTCAGGAGAGTCCCTCAGTCCATCCCCCGAGCAAGGAGTCTCGGATGATGGACCGCTTGGGGAAGCGAATGTTTAGTTCAGCGACCTTTTCAGTGAGGGCGCTGAACTACTTGGCACATGTGATTAGGATGCAGCGTGATCTTATCAAGGAATACGCTGCATCCCCCCCAGAGTCCATGTCGGAGGAGGACAAACTGTTGCACTCCACCCGTATGGCCACTCTCAGGTCCGTGACTAATACCTCTATGCGGTTACTGTCCCATGCTACGGAGGGAGCCGCTAGAGCCGCAGGGACAGGCCTAGTTACTAGACATCAGGCCTGGCTCCGCCATTGCGATTTCACGGAGCCCTTCAAGGCGTCATTTGCAAACGCTCCCTTCGATGGTTCTGCCCTCTTTGGCAAAACTGTTCGCGATACTTTGACCCAAAGCGAGAAGGACGGGAAGACGCTGTCTGCCGTCGGAATCCACTTCTCTGTGCCCCAGAGGCCCTATTCTAGGAACCAAAAGGCCAGAAGAAGATGTGGTTCCGGAAGTCGCAGCAGTCCCAACCCGCTCCGGACAACCAGTCCTTCCGTGGCAGAGGAGGACAGGGAGGACGCTGCCCCAGGGGCAGAGGGGGCTCCCAGGAACTTCGGGTCCAGAGAACCTTTCTCTGAACGGCCCACGCAGCAGCCCTGAAGGGTTGCCCGGCTGCTCCACTCTGGAGGCAGTCGGGGGACGTTTTTCGGAGCACCTAGCGTAATGGGAGTCCATTACATCAGACCGCTGGGTCCTCCGCATCATATCCAGAGGATACCGCATTCCATTTCATCACATCCCAAAATTGAAGTCCCTCCCCGACGTTCCACCCGGTCATTCGGAGGCCGCTTTAGCAGAAATTGGCCATCTGCTGAAGAAAAGAGCCATCCAGCCCGTCCCCCCAGACCAGATCGGATCAGGGTTCTACTCCAGGTTCTTTTTAGTGCCAAAAAAGACGGGGGATCTAAGACCAATATTAGACCTTTCACTCTTGAACCTGGCAGTTCCCAAGGAGAAGTTCCGAATGGTTACCTTGCAGTCCATTCTCCCCCATCTGGGAGAAAATCACTGGATGTGCTCTATAGACCTCAAGGATGCGTACTACCACATTCTAATGGACAGACGCTCCAGGAGGTTTCTTCGCTTCCGGCTGGGAGCCAGTCACTACCAATTCATGGTCCTTCCCTTTGGTCTCACCACAGCCCCCAGGGTGTTCACCAAAGTATTAGCAGTGGTAGCGGCCCACCTGAGGCTTCAGGGGGTTCAGGTCTTCCCTTACCTGGACGACTGGCTCCTCACCGCCCCAACAAGGCATCTACTGTTATTGGCGCGAGATTCCTTTCTCCATCTAGCTCCCCGTCTGGGCATCACAATAAATGCAGAAAAGTCCAACCTAGCCCCTCCGCAATTCATAGATTTTATAGGTGCCAGGTTAGACACGAGAAAGTTAAGAGCCTTCCTCACTGCGGACAGAATTCAGAATCTGCAGCTCCAGGTGCGGGCCATCCTCCACTCCAGCTCAGTTCCGGCGGAGTTGGTCCTGAGGGCTCTAGGGTCCATGGCAGCAGCAATAGCTCTTCTTCCTCTCGCCAGGTTCAATATGCGGGTCCTTCAATGGACACTCCTAGTTCAGTGGTCTTATCTTGCTCTTCCTATGCATCATCCCATTGCTATCAGCAAGGCTTGCAAGCGGTCCCTCCTGTGGTGGCTCCACTCACAAGATCTCCACGGAGGCCGCCCCTTTTGTGCTTCTCCACCTCTCGCCACGGTGACCACGGACACCTCCCGCCTCGGGTGGGGGGGGGGCATTTTGCAGGCCGGACGGTCCAAGGCACGTGGAACGACTCAGAGACCTTACTGCATATCAATGTTCTAGAGATGAGAGCAGTGCTCTTAGCGTTGCAAGCACTACAGGCCTTTCTTCCCTTGGGAACTGTTGCAATTCAGTCGGACAACATGTCTGTCGTCTGGTACATCAACAAACAGGGGGGAACCAGGTCCTACCCTCTTTGTCGAGAAGCCATGAGAGTGTGGGAATGGGCAATCTCCACCAACCGCTTTCTCATTGCAACGCATATTCCGGGTCGGTCCAACATCCTTGCAGACAAACTCAGTCGCACCATTCTCTCCCCTTACGAGTGGTCTCTCAATGCTCAGGTAGCGAAACGCATCTTCGCACGGTGGGGAACTCCTTGTTGCGATCTTTTTGCATCTCCCTCAAACACCAAGTGCGACAGTTTTTTCGCTCTAATCCCTCCTTCCGGAGATACCCCAAGAGACGCTCTGGTGCATGCTTGGCCCCCCGGTCTTCTTTATGCTTACCCCCCGTTGCCTCTGATGCTCCAAGTTCTTCAGAAAGCCTCTCGGTTGGGGTGCAAAATGATTCTCATTGCCCCATTCTGGCCTCGACAGATCTGGTTCCCTTTCCTAAGGTCTCACTCAGTGAATCCTCCTTGGATTCTAGATCCCATTCCGGATCTGATATCTCACCCGTCCCATCTATCAACCCCGAATCTGGACAACCTGAAGCTAACTGCTTGGCTGCTCCAGTTCCACTCCTAATCAGGACTCCCGGTATTTCGTCTCCAGTTTAGGCCACCCTGGTAGCGGCTCATAAACCATCTACCAGGAAAGTTTACCGCAGCAAGTGGAAACGGTTCTCCATTTGGAGGAGCGGCAAGGTCCAGACCCCTTCACAGTTCTCCTTCCTCTGGTGCTTGACTTCCTAACCACTCTTTTTAATGATGGTGCCAGCAGTTCCACAGTCAAAGTGCAACTTGCGGCAATTTCTCACTATCATTTTGGTCAAGACTCCAGTCCACTGATGTCTGCCAAATTGTGTAAGATCATCCTAAAAGGTACTTTTCTCCTCAGACCCCCTGTAAAGCAAGTGGTTCCTCCTTGGGACCTTTCATTGGTTCTTCAGGCCTTGACCGCTCCCCCCAAGACGGCCTTTTTAGTAGCCATTACCTCGGCCAAGAGAGTTTCAGAACTTCAAGCCTTATCCATCAAGCCTCCTTACTTGGTCTTTCATCCGGACCGTGTATACCTCAGGACCAACCCGTCCTTTCTTCCTAAGGTAGCTTCTGAAGCAAATATTAATCAATCCATTAACCTCCCTGTTTTCTTTCCTAAATATCAAAACAAAGGTGAATACAAGCTACATTCCTTAGATGTTCACAGGCAACTTAGATTTTATCTGAACAGGACAGCTGGTCATAGGCAATCCGACCAGTTGTTTATTTCCTTTGCTAAATTCAATTTGGGTAAACCAATTTCCAAAGTCTCTTTATCACGCTGGATTTCGCAGTGCATCTTATTGGCTTATCAAGCTTCTGGAAGGCCCGCACCGGAGAGAGTACATGCCCATTCAACCCGGTCAGTTTATACGTCAGCGGCCTTTAAAGCTAGGATTCCTCTGGATGATATTTGTTCAGCAGCCACTTGGGCTTCATCTCATACTTTTATTTCCCACTACAAGTTGGATATTACATCTAGAGGTAGAGCATCCTTTGGCTCCGCGGTGCTCCGGAATATCCTTCCATGATGGCCGCCCAAGATTCAGGTAGCTGGGGACTCTGTCCCACAGGTTGCAGACAAATGAATCTCCTACTTCAGATTTAGAAGTTATGTACTCACCATAACGTTCCATCTGAGTAGGTGTATTCATTTGTCTGCAACCATCCCGCCCTCCTATCCCCCTGGCCTTGTCAGTTTCCTGCATATTATGTGTTACCCTTTTTAGGGTATTTTTATTGATGGCAAATTCGATCTGAGGTCGTGTAGGGAGAGCAGGGCATTATGGGTGAGGGGAGGAACTGAGAGCTCGGATCCATAGCTGGAAAACCATGCCGGTTCGGATCTGATATCGGATCCATAACCCACAGGTTGCAGACAAATGAATACACCTACTCAGATGGAACGTTATGGTGAGTACATAACTTCTAATTTCTTCAGTCGGGCAGCGTATGACATATGTTTGAGCCCCTTTATCCTTTTGGTGAGGAACTTTTGGGGTCTTTCCAACTGCTGCAGGTGTCGGGTAAGGTACATTCCGAATGGGGCGTTATACTCAATCATTGGTCTGATAAGTGAAGAGTACAGGGGTACAATGACCTCTCCTGATCTGGATGTGAATCCCTTCATGATCAGGTGGGCAATGTAGAAGGTCTTCCTAACCACTTTGGCAATGTGAGTGTCAAAAGAGAGGTTACTGTCAACTTGGGTCCCCAGGTCCCTGATAACTTCTTCCGTGTTTAATGGATTACCACCTAAGTGGTAATTAGGGGTTACCTTGTTTTTCCCAAAGGGTATGACTATACATTTTTTGGCATTTAGCTTAAGGCCATGGCTCTGGCACCAGTTATCCATTTCTATGAGACCTCTCTGGAGGATGTCTGTGTCTGATGGAGTGTCAATTATGGTGCCCAGTTTGCAGTCATCTGCAAATTTTGTCAGCCACAATCCCCCTATGTTTATCTGCACTTCAGAAAAATAAATGCCGAACAAGAGGGGGCCCCGGACTGAGCCCTGTGGGACACCGCTCGTGACCGGCTTAGAGTCTGACATGGCACCAGCAACTCTAACCCTGTGGGTTCTGTCCTTGAGCCAGTTTGCAACCCATCTTGTGACATATGGGTTTACATCTAAGCTGGTGAGCTTTTCTATGATGCCCGAGTGGGGTATTGTGTCAACGCTTTGCTAGGTCAAGGTAGGCTGTGTGAACTGCCTTACCCTCATCAATGGCCTTAGTGACTGTTTTGAAAAGTCGACCAAGTTCAAGAGGCAGGATCTGCCCTTGACAAAGCCAAATTGGGTAGGATCCAGTGTCTGTAGGTCCCCAATGTCTTTATTTATGAGTTCCATTATGATCCTCTCCATAGCTTTGCAGACAAGGCTCGTCAAGCTTATGGGGGGTAATTTCCAGGGTCCGTAGAAGCACCACCTTTGTGGAGTGGGACCACAGTTGCCGTCGCCATTCTTTGAGCACGTATCCTGTAGTAAGGCTAAGATTAAACAGCAGCCTTATGTGTGGGTTTAGTTCCTCATTGAGTTCGTGTAGCACACAGCCGGGGACACCGTCCGGTCCCATTGATGCTGTGTTTTTTGCTTTAGAGAGAGCAGCTCTCACCTGGGCATCTGAGATGTTTGGGAGGCTAGACTCTGGTGGGATAGATATTTCTCCTTTTGGGGGGGAGGGAGGGGAGAAATTTGCACTGAACCTGTCTGCCAGTATTTTGGCAATGTCTGTGGGTTCAGTGATTTTTGTATCATTTTGGACTAATTCTGAGCATATCTGGCAGTTTCCACCCAGGTTTCTAACATAGCTAAAGAAGGCCTTATGATTGTCTTTTTGTGTCTTTAGCGATTTTTCTCTCAAAGTTGGTCTTGGATGATTTTATGAGTGATCGTAGTTTTTTGCTAGTATTGATCAGAGATGCCTTCCCTTTTAGGGATTTTGCTCTGTCATGTAGTAGCTTTCTCCTCTTGTTGTAGAGTTTGTTTATGGCTGGGGTCCACCAGACTGGGTGCCTGCCTTTGGTGGAAAGGGTCTTGATTTTATTAGGGATTGCTTGATCCATACATTCCTGGAGGTGCTCGTAGAAGGCATTTGTAAGGGTTTCAGCAGCGTGAGTTGTGGTTTCCACTGGCTCGGGGGCCTTGAAGGATGCCACTCCAGTCTTAAGAAGTGTGAAGTTCACTTTTGAGAAGTTCTTCACTGTGGTCTTTTTTGCTGGGGTTGGGGGCGGGATGTGGATCTCCAGTGAGATTAATTTATGGTCTGATCTCACCAATGAGGGATATACTTCCGGTGTGGAGCATTTTGTCCCCATGTTTGTGATGATCAGATCTAGTATATTTTCTCCTCTTGTGGGAATGGTGACTAGTTGTTCCATAGCATTTGAGTTTATGAACTCCAGGAACCTTTGGGCTAGGGTGTTGGGGCTTGAGTAATGTTCCCAGTCTATGTTTGGGTAGTTGAAGTCACCCAATATGATGGTGTTTGGAGAGACATTCATACTCTCCAGTGTCTTCAGGAAGGCTGTGTGGGTTTCCTGAGTTTGAGAGGGTGGTCTGTAGCATGCTACAAACTGTAGGGCAGTTTTACCTATGGTTAATTGCACCTGGATGGTCTCCGATGCTTCGTGCGTTGCCACTAACCTGGAGGTGTGGGTATCCTTTATGAATATGGATACTCCCCCTCCTTTTGTGGTTCGGTCTGGATTTTGGGGCCGGAACGCATGATATGAGGTATAACCTGATAGTGCTGGGGTGCTCTCAGGAGCCTTGAACCAGGTTTCAGTCACCGCACAGACATCAATGTTCTCCATACTGAGGAGGGCTTCGAGGGTGTGCATCTTGAGGTTTAGACTTCCGGCATTGAGCAGTATTACCCTTAGTTTTTTTCCATTTTTGTTTTCTAGGGTGCTAGGTTTATCATTTGAGCCTTGCCTAAAAAAGGCACTATGGGGGTGGCAAGAGCCTTTGCCAATATCCGGAAGCCCAGGGGTGACAGGTGCAAGCCCTTGCGAAGCAGCGTGGCTTGTCAAGCATGTCATCCCAGGCAGACAGACATTGGATCCCCTTAGAATGACACCAGTAATTAAGCCAATTATTAAAGCTGATCATTTTGTCTCTGTATTGTGGCATCATTCTTGGTGAGGGTAGGATACTGGTCAGGGTCATACCGGCCTGGGCTACATAATCTGAGAGCTCCTCTATGTCTCTTTTCATGTAGTCCAGGGAGGTACGTCTCAGGTCGTTCACACCGGCATGGACAATGACTGAGTCATACTGTACTTGCTGTGGCGTGACCTGAGTGCTTGTGTTATGTGCGCGGATTCTAGCGCCCGACAGGCAGCTTACTGTGATCTTTTCCTTGTTCAGTCTGGTGAGTGGGACGTCAGTGTGTCTGACTATGGAGTCACCTATAACAAGTGTGTCTGGCATTGTGTTTGGCCTTAAGGGCTGTGACTGTTTAGTACACTGACTTTGAGAACTATGTGTTGCATGTCTTATGTCTTGAGGTGGCAGTTGCTTGGGTGTCTGCTTTGGAGGCCTCTGTAGTTTTGGTAGATTTTTGATCAGTGCCTCCGAGTATGTCTTTGTGTGTTTATGTGTTTGTTTTGCAGATGTCCTTCATGGATGCATCTGCAGTCATAACAACTGGGTTGTCCTGTCGTCAGGCAGCCCTTCGGTCGGCCGGATTCCAAAGTCTGGGTCCGGCTTCGGCTGATGTCGCACTTCACCCGACGTCATCTCTGCTGGTCCTCGGGTATAAAGGCATCAGCCGACGCCATTTTCCTCCGTCTTTCTTGCCGCGTGGCGCCTGAAGCAGAAGCTGTTCGCAAGTGCCGGTCGGTCAGATCCAGAGATTACTACTACCGAATACTATCAAGACTTCTAAAAGCTAAGTACCCCGTTGGGGACTCTTTCTTGCCTCAGCCGATGTCAGAAAAAGTCAATAACTGTTTAACTTGTGGGAAACAAATACCTCATAAAGATTTCCACTCTTACTGTCTGCCTTGCTCAGGCCCAGACCACGACGTAGCAGCCTGTTCGGCCTGCGCTTCCTTCAACCGACAAACGCTAAGGCGTCGGTCGGAGTTTGCTGAACAGTTTTTCGGCTCAGACTTTGCATACATTATGCCGTCGGATCCTCCGACTACCCAAATTATTAAAAAACGCAAGGAAAAAGACCGACACTCGCGGTCCGCGGTTTCGGCCGAAACCACGGTTAAGCAAGCCGCGAGTGTCTCGGTTTCGGCCGAAACTGAGAAAACTGGTCAATCTCCAGCCGAATCCATGGCTACTACTGAGCCTCCTGCTACCTTACCTGAATCGGCCTCAGAAATTTTGCCTACAACTGTGGTTTCTACTGATTTATCAGACACCATCCATTTGGATGTCTCTACCCCAGCACGTGGTGCTGCTAGACCCCCTGCAGCCATGTCTATCAAGGCCTTTGCCAGGGCCAAAGCAGCCAAATCTGCTAAGTCAGTGCCTGTTAAACCTCCCTCTCACAGGCCCACTTCTAGTTCACAAATGCTTACTCTGGCAGAAGATTTAATATCCTTAATTAGGGGATCCCAATCTCACCCAGACAGGGCCTCTCAGCCCCCAGAAAAGAGACCTAGGACAGAGCCCCCCGAGCCAGTGTCCTCTGATGATTCTGCGGATGACTCCGACATTACAGAACAGCCAGAGGATCCTTTTTCTACATATGAAGACTCCGATGCTGAAGAATCCATTCCAGCTGCCTCTCCACCAGAGGAATTTTCCTTTGGGGAAACCTTGCATGCCATGAGAGAACAATTCCAATGGCAGGGACAAGATTTCTCAGACTCAAGAAAAAGGCTTAGGACTTTTCTACACTTACCACAACATAGGCCCTTAGCTATACCTCCTGTTTTACCTGTTGTGGATGATGCATTTAATGATGTCTGCACTGCTCCTGATTCTTTACCTCCAGCCCCTGCTAAACCTGACACTCATCACCACCTATACAAGGCCCCACTGGCAGACCCCGAAACTATTTCCCAGGGGCCTAAGGCAGTAGCCTCGACCACAGCAAAAAACCCTATTCCTTCAGAAAGGGAATCCAGGTCCTTAGACAGATGGGGGAAAAAAGTTTACACCTCTGCTACTCTCTCAGCTAGAGCTTTAAACTGTCAATTTCACATGATCCAATACCAAGAGTTTATGCTTGATCAGTTAACTAAAAAAGTATCCTCTGATGAATCTTTAGACAAGAAATATGTATTAGAAATGGTGAATAACATACAACAGGTTAGTAACCATTCCTTAAAATGTGGCTATGATGCACTGGAGGCTTCATTTAGATCAGCCATGACTGGCACAGTGATAAGAAGACATGCATGGTTGAAAGAACAGGTCTTACGGATCATGTTAAAGCAAAGCTATTAGATGCTCCTATGGATAAGGCCAGTTTATTTGGTACACCTGCCCAGCAGGTAATGAATAAAATGGAAGAAAAGGCAAAATCTGTACAAACAGTTAAAGATTTCTTACAGGTTCAGCCGCCAAGGTTTAGCAGGAACTGGCCTGCCAAAAATTGGTCCTTTCCTGACTCCACAAGATCCCAAAGGGGCAGAAATAGACGCTCCAGAGGCAGAAATCAATCCAGAGGAGGTGCCTACAGAGGACGACAGTGGCAAGGTAATAACAGAGGCACAGACACAACCACTACCACTGCAACAGGACAATCACAGTGACTTGGCTCTAACTCCGCCTACCAGGGAGCAAATAGCAGCACCATTAGGCGGAAAGTTAGCCTTATTTTCGAAAAATTGGCACTATATCACAAAAGACAAGTGGATTTTGCAAACCATAGACCAAGGCTACGGGTCCACTTCCACACCTTACCAGTAAAAGAGGAATGCCAAACCTGCCTCCAAATCAAAAAATAGAAGCTCTACAGCAGATAAAAAATTAACAAAGATGAGAGCTGTGGAAAGAGTACCAATAACAGAACAGGGCAAAGGATTCTACTCCAGACTCTTCCTAGTACCAAGAAAAGAGAAAAGTTGGAGACCTATTCTCGACCTGTCCATCTTAAACACATATATCATTGTCCCAAAATTCAAATTGCTGACCCTACAGCAACTTCTTCCCATGCTGGGCAAGGAGTGTTGGCTGGTAACTCTAGATCTCAAGGAGGCATACCTGCACGTCCCCATTCGACCCAATTGCAGAAGATACCTCAGATTTCTTGCAGGATCAGAGCATTATCAATTCTCAGCATTGCCCTTTGGCTTATCTACTGCGCCCAGAGTATTCACAAAATGCCTGGCATCAGTAATCGCTCACTGCAGACTACAGGGAATCCAAATTTATCCATACCTGGACGACTGCCTGCTACAAGCGGACAACAAAAGCAAGCTGACAACAGATTTACAAAGGGTCATTTACTTGCTACAAGCCCTGGGATACACAGTCAATTTACAAAAGTCAAGGCTGATACCATCCCAAACAAGAACATTCTTGGGCTGAATTGGACACAGTAAAACAAATGGCATTCCTAACTGCAGAAAAACAAAAAGAACTCCCTCTTTACTTCTTGACATTAACAAGACAGAACAAACTAACAGCAAGAAAAGTTCTGCAGGCCTTGGGCTTCATGGCATCATGCATAATCTTGGTCCCACATGCCAGACTGCATATGAGAAAACTACAGTGGTACCTAAAGAATTTATGGTCTCAACACAGGCACAGCCTAGAAGCAGAAATACCATTAATCCCATGCCTAAAACAGGAGTTCCTCTGGTGGGCCCAAGCATGCCAGTCAAACCCAGGCCTACCCTTCCACAACTTTCGAACAAGCCAAACCATCACAACAGACGCCTCAGACCTAGGATGGGGGGGCGCACATGCTGGACAAATGCGTACAAGGATTGTGGACTCAGGACCAGCTGCACCTGCACATAAACCAAAAAGAAATGCTGGCAGTAAAACTGGCAATCCAAAAATTCAGACCATTCCTCAAAGAAGGCCATTTGATGATAAGGACAGACAACACCACAGTCATGTGGTACATCAACAAACAGGGAGGCACTCACTCATACCCCCTATGCAGAATGACTTTGGACCTTTGGAATCTGGCTCTCAGCTACAACATCCAGTTACAGGCAATATTTGTACCGGGAAAAGAGAACACCCTAGCAGACATGTTAAGCAGAACCACCTCGGATGCTCACGAATGGATGCTACATCCAGACATCTTCAAGACCATCACAAAGAAATGGGGAATGCCACAAATAGATCTATTCGCTTCCCCTCTCAATCACCAGCTCAAAAAATTCTGCACAAGGACATTCCACCCACTTGCATGGAAGGTGGATTCTCTCTCCTTCAGCTGGAAAGGTCTGACAGCATATGCATTTCCACCTCTTCCCTTGATACACAAGGTATTACTGAAAATCAAAGAGGAACGTCCAAGGATAATCCTGATAGCTCGAACTGGCCAAGACAACACTGGTACCCATTGCTGAGGAGCATGTCTCGGAGAAAATGTGGTCAATACCCTGATGCCTTTGATGTTAACTCAGAACAACTACAGCATCATGCATCCAAACCTAAAAACTTTGCAACTGACTGCCTGGAACATCACATAGCAGCAACTAATCCAGATCTTTCCCAAAGGGTTAAAGACATTATCCTTGAAGCCCGCAGACCTTCAACAAGAAGGAACTATGCAGGAAAATGGAAAAGGTTTGTCATTTGGAGTGCTGAAAGAGGAAAAGATGTGTCAAATATAGATATTGCAAACATTCTGGAGTATTTGGCAGAGCTTTTACATACATGCCTGTCCTATTCCTCCATCAAGATACATGCATCAGCTATTTCAGCAGAATACAGCTTTGATCCACCTGTCTTTTCACATCCTCTACTCAGGCAGTTCCTCAGAGGGATCAAGAATGTAAAACCTCCAAGGAAACCACCATTACCAGCATGGGACTTGAACTTTGCGCTAGAAAAGTTGACACTCCCTCCGTTCGAACCAGCAGCAACAGCAGATCTACAGCACCTATCATGGAAAACTGCTTTCCTACTGGCAATTACCTCAGCAAGGAGGGTTTCGGATATACAGGCCTTAATGGCAGTACAACCCTTCCTAATCTTCCATAAAGATAGGGTGTCCATCAGAACTAATCCTACATTTATGCCTAAGGTGGTATCCAGAGTGTCTTTAAACCAGGCAATCCACCTACCTACCTTCTTCCCCAATCCACAAAACAGAGGGGAAAGAATGCTGCATACCTTGGACGTACATAGACAGCTACGCTACTACCTGGACAGAACCAAAAGTAACAGAAAAACTGACCAGCTTTTTGTAGCCTATGCAACAGGGAGGGAAGGAAAAGCAATTTCCAAACAGACAATCTCCAAATGGATAGGAAATTGCATAAGATTTTGTTACTCCTTCCATGGAAAACCAATTCCACAGAACATAAGGCCTCATTCTACAAGGGCTACAGCCACTACCACAGCTTTCTTACGAGGAGTGGCAACCAAGGACATTATTGAGGCGGCTACTTGGACCTCCGTGCATACATTTGCCAAGCATTATAATTTACCTCTATATTCTAGATCCCGAGCAGGGTTTGCCACTGCTGTACTGCAAGGGATTAAAAACCACACCATAATTTTATCTTCCTCCTCCCCTAGTTGGCTATGGTATTCTACCCAGTTGTTATGACTGCAGATGCATCCATGAAGGACATAGTACAGTTTTGTACCTACCATAAATGTAGATGTCCGAACTGGATAGCATCTGCAGTCAGGATTACCCTCCCTCCTTCCCCTCTGTGGTACTCCTAGGGTATTTACCCTCCTAATAGCTAGCTGGGGGGGAGTCTCTTATGGTGTATTTGTTTGTATATATGTACATACATGCTTATTTTTTGTGTTTGCCTTCTATCTTTTTGGAAACATTGGCATTTATCCAAAATTTAGCCTTCCAAGAGGGCAACTGGCATCTGGGGCAAGAAACACTGAGGAAAATGGCGTCGGCTGATGCCTTTATACCCGAGGACCAGCAGAGATGACGTCGGGTGAAGTGCGACATCAGCCGAAGCTGGACCCAGACTTTGGAATCCGGCCGACTGAAGGGCTGCCTGACGACAGGACAACCCAGTTGTTATGACTGCAGATGATATCCAGTTCGGACATCTACATTTATGGTAGGTACAAAACTGTACTTTGTGATAGTTCTATGTGAAACTGGGTTTGTGGTGTGCGTGGTTTCCTTCTCCTCCTGTCTGGTCTTGCCAGTCCTGAGTTGAGAGAGCTCAGCCTCCAGTTTGGCTATATAGTTGCATCTCTCACATGTATTTGTGTTTTGTGGGAGAAGGAGTGGGTTGTCTGTGTACATGAGGCAATTGTAACATTGCCTCAAGATGCCCAGATTCACCAGCTGAACAGGAGAGGACGCTAGCAACTGACCCTTCGACATGCTAGAAAAAGTGAAAAAGTTTGCTGTGTAACTGAGTCAGAAGGGACCTATAGGGAAATGGGTACTCAATGGGATTCTAGGCTAATGTAGTACTTTGTTTAGTATATAAGTACTTTACCTATATAAAAATGCTTTAGGAGCAAGTGCTGAGCTTTTGAGACAGAGAATAGACTGTTTAGATTGCAAGTAGAGAAGTTCTAAGGGAAAAATTGAAGAGCAGACTTTACGGAGCCAGAAATAGTTTAACCTTGTTTAACTGGCGCTGCCCGATGGTGCTCTATGGGCAACTCCGCGCTAAATCACGCAAAAGCGCGCTAAAGTGGGCTTTATAGCAGGGGGTTGAAAAGAGCTAGGAATTGACCCAAAATGGCCAATAGACTACAAGTTTCTGGCTGGAACCACTGCTCTAGGGACAAATAGGCTGCTCAGGTTGTTGTTTTGTCATTGTGAGGTTATATACATGGGCAAACGCGATCTGAGGATTGGAAGGAGGTAGCAGGGTGTTATGGGTAAGGGGGAGGAGCTTGGAGCTCAAATTTCTAGCTTGGAAAGCTGCCAGCTTGGATCCACGTCAGATCCGATACCCACAGGTTGCTGACAAATGAAATTTCCTACTCAGACGAAACGCTATGGTGAGTACATAACTTCTTTTTAACCCTTTTAGCATTTTTTCTTTAATCATCTGTTAATACACTTGCAGCTTGATATTAGAATGCAGTTGTAAAACACTTAGAAGTATATTTGCGATTCGCATAACTATGCATTTATACTACATACGTAGACATTATTTTACAATTAGCTTACATATTTTTTAACTTGAATTTCAGTATTTTTTTTTTTATTTAACTGCCCTGCCATTCATTTTACAAAAACTGCTTGACTAATGCCATTTGTGATTTTATTATATATTTTTTAAATTGTCTAGCAGAGGATTGACTGTTTGGTGTGGTGTTACTATACAATTATAAAAAATTGTAACAAACAAAATAGACATTGGCTTAACTAACACATGTTTATATTTACATTATTTATATTTGCTGTTGTCTGCCTTTCATTCTTGTGCATTTTAACAGATGTACTTTAGATGAAAAGAAAATACATGCATGTCAATCTTGTGATTTCAGATGTTTACTGTTAACTACTCTCATTTGATTTTTATGCACTAGAACTGTTTTGTGTACCTTTTGACTATGCTACGAGAATGGCAGTCATATGCTCTTCTTTACTGTAGTACTGATAAATGTCTTGCTTTAACTGAGTGAAAGTTTTAAAACATTTGGGAATGATTTGTCCATACATCAGAACCTACCATGTATGCTTAACCATTTTCAAAACACATGTATATTGTAAAATATGCCTTTTTTGTACAGATCAGCTGTAGTTTGCTGCTCTTTTGCAATGTTTTTTTAAGCTCAGCTGTTGTGTGCAGGAAGTCAGTCTCTGTCAGTTCATCTTTATCATGTAACTGCTGTTCAAGAGTTTCCTGTAATGTTGCATGGTTTTCCTGATATTTTTAGTAACCTGTTCTGCTGAATCTAAAACTCCTATGCACTTTTGAAAAAAATGTGTGTATAACTTGTCTAAGCTTCTTGAGCTCATTGTGTCTGTCTTTTAGAAGTTTATTACATTCTTTTGTAACAAGATGTACTGGAGTTTCTGAAAGTAACTGATTTGATTGTTTTTGTAACTCTGAAATAAATCTTTCACATGTGGTGACAGGACATAACAGTTCAACATCTGAATATAATGTAAGCATATTAACCTTTTCTGGTTCTTTACCATTAAAATGTTTGTCTGCACAGTCTAACCTTTGAATAATGGCATACACTGTATTTTTATGACATTGTACACAGAAAGCCATTTCATATGATTTACACAATAAACATCTGTCATACCACACATGGTTTTCTTTGAGATACCAGTCAAATACTGTAATCCATCTGCATAATGCCTTACTATCAACTTGCCTGATAAGGTTTTACTTTTGCTGATGCGCTGTATATCCCAACACTGTATTATGTTATAATCACCTTTACTGGCATCCATACTGTATGTAACACAGAAAATTTTTCTTACCAGTCAGCAAGGAGGCAGATGGCCAGGCTGCTTTATTGTAGATGGTTGAAAAAAGTCTCTGTAGTCACTTGTGAAGTTTGTAAAACAAAGCTCGCAGTTTCAGTCTTGTACTTTGCTCATTACTTTTCTTGGAGAATTTATGGCACTGCTCCACTGTTCAATTTCCTGCACTGCAGTCTCACGCCAGATTCAGATGTCTGAGAAACTGTACTTTTGCAAGCTATAGAAACTTTAGAAAACTGAAGTACTCAAAATAAATGTTAGTTACTGTGCTTTTACTAGAGTGACCTTATACAAGGCATCACTACTCTCCCTGTGTTTGGATTACATCAGGGTCACCACTGAAAAATTGCAATTTATGTAGGTGCTGCTGTGATGTGCTGTACTTCCGGACTGGACTGGAACCAAAGTCTTCCTAAGACACAAAATCTTGCTGGCTGTTTACTACTGAATCAGAGAGACAGAGTTTTGCATGACTGCATCTGTAGTCTCTTTAAAACACCAAGCCTTCCAAATTGCAGACTGATAAAGAAATATATTTTGCAGCACAATTCTATTATTATAAGCACGGTTACTAATAAATAACTTATTTTTATAGCAAACAAGATGAGTTTACAAATTTAATGTGCAAAGTTTTTCCTTCACAACTGATATGGACGATGGATTTATGGCTTTCCATTTTCCAGTTACCTTGGAACCTGAGTTCCTACAAAATACCTCTAACATAGTATAGTATAGTATAGTATAAAATCCTATATACCCTTTTTGTCCCACACTTCAAATCTTGTTTCTCTCTTGGTATATGTTTTGGGAAATCACGTAATGTCTGATTTTAGACTTTTCTATTGTGAAACCATTTAAGCACTTCTGATGTGAGAATTTGCTTTTTAGAATTTTCTGTTAATTCTATAAAAAGCCATGTCCATTTATCTGTGAGAAATTACATCAAGCTTTTCTTAATATTGCGACAAACATGTCTTTTAGAAAATATTTTGAGGAAAACACGTACTATATAAACATGTCCATTGACAGAAGTCTGTAAGGAAACATCTGTGAGAACCAAACTGCTCAGAAAATATCTTGTGTCCATTAATAGATCTACAAACATGAGAAACGCATGTAATACTTGCTTTCCAGAATGGCTTTTTAGGCTTTTTTCTGATGTTGTGAAGAACAGAAGCCTGTCTGTTATACAAATAGTATGGATGCCCATTTTACATTCCTAAACTCTATACCTACATTCAAGCAAACTTTTTTTCTATGCTTTATCTTTCAGCATCTTTACAACAGAATTAATTTCAATCTTTTATTCACTGTTGAACACACTCTAACAGAAACCCTGTGCAGCTCAAGCAGTGGTGTTTCTAGTTTCAGAGAAAGGGTCAGAATTAGTGCCTGCTCCTAATTCTCTCTTCATAGATGAGGAAAGTAGCGTATTATACTAGTTTGCAAAAAAAAAAGCACACTGACTTGCCGTTTTAACCTTCAGAGCTATTTGCAGGCATACGTGACCAAGTTTAAATTCCTTTTGTAGACCAGATAAAGGAGAAGATTTTTGTGGTGACTGAAGAGAATCTGAGGGCAGAAGTATTATCTCTTAGCAAGTCAGTCAGTCAGATGGCTAAGTTCTCTATCAGGAAGTGGCTGTGATGCAATGGATGTAGCATCCTGGGCAGCAGCTATGAAGTCCATTATCAAAAGACTTGCTGAGTATGCAATCCCTATCAAATGATGGCAATTTCAGCACCTTAATGGTGCCCTAGATAAGACGTTGCTGTTTGGGAACCCCTCCTTGTGAGGTATGCAGAAATGCAGGAAAGAGGGAAATCTATGGGGTTAGGGGGAATTGCTTATCTGAGTCTGGGCCCTACCATAATGGACAGGGAAACGGTAATAAAAATGCCAAAGATGAATAGCCAAAAAAGATAGCAAATAGATCAAAAGGGGAGGGCTCCTGTACCTCTTGGAGTACAGTCATGACTACTTGAAACATCTCCCTTCCCCACCTTTCACCAATACTCCCACTCCATCCTTTTTCCCTGCCAATCCTAAAGATTGAAGGCAGGTAACCCAGTGCATAAGAAACTGGGATAGCATCACAGAAAATAAGTAGGTGCTTTATTATATAATATGTCATGGTTACAAACTAATATTCCTAAGAAAGCCTAAAAATGTTCAGGCATTCCACCTATTCTAAGGGACTGATTGCTTCTGGATCCACATCTTCCATCCACTTTCATCCAACAGGACTCTACAACTGTAAGTCACAGAAAGTGCAACAAAATAGTACTAGAACATAGTCTTCTACTCAAAGACTGTTCCTACTGCACGGAAGGGAATGCCTCTGGAGTCGCATCCTCGATCTATCCGAATGTTCCAAAATTCAGAATGCTGAAATTGCAAGCCCTCTTACTAGTCCTTTTCCCGCAAACTCTGATTGTTACTCTGGATTTCAAAGATGCCTATCTTTGTATGTCTTTCCACAGGGACCACAGATGCTTTGTCATATTCAAGACAAAGTGCTTATGCTATCACTTTACCTCCTTCCCTTTTGGACTGGCAGTTGCACCATGGGTTTTTACAAAGTGCCAGGTTCCAGGAGTTGCGTATTGTAAAACCAAGGGCATTCACATTTACCCCTACTGGGACAACAGCTTCATTCAGATAATATTCTAAGAGGATGTAGAGAGGACTCTGCAAATGTTCTTCATGTTTCACTGTTGCAGTCATTACATTTGGGTAATCCTGCTGGCAGGTTGCCCTCACTCGGCCTGAATTCCAAAGTCCTGGGTCCTGCGTCGGCTGCTGTCGCCCCTTCCATGACGTCAGGTCGTCAGGGGTATAAAAGAAGCAGCCGATGCCATTTTCTTCAGCCTTTCTTGCTGCGCTGTGCCCGAAGCAGAAGCAGTTCGCAAGTGCTGGTCAGCCGACTCCTGAGATTTTCGTGTTCGAGTTTCAGATCCGAAGTCTTCAATAAAGCTAAGTACCCCGTTGGGGAAAGTTTTTTCTTGCTCCAGACCAATGTCAGAAAAAGTAAATAATTGTATTTCTTGTGGAAAGCAAATACCTCATAAGGACTTTCATTCTTACTGTATTCCTTGCCTAGGCCCTGATCACAAGTTTTCTGGTTGTCGGTTTTGTGCTAGATTTAACCAACGCACTGTTAAGCGTCGGTATGATTTTGCTTTAAACTATTTTGGACGCCGGTTTAATTATCCAGAAATGTCATCTGATAGCCATCCGACTACCGGAGTTCACAAAAAACACAAAGAAAAGGAGAGAGATAGACAACCGAGTCACAGAACCGATGACGAAGCTTCTCCTAAGCCAGTCGCCAGTTCACCGGTCCTCAGTTTCTCAGCTCCTGACGCCCACTACTTTAGAGTCGCAGGCCGCTACTGACTCCCATATGGAGTTGGCCATGCCACTGGAAACTCAAGGTATTGGAGTCTCGGATATTATCCCTTCTAATGGGTCTGAGCCGCTGAGCAGGCACCGGCTTCTGAGGGTGTAATCAGACCTAAACATCTTTACATTAAACCGACTTCACCTTCAAAGGCAAAGACTAAAGCACCTTCTAAAGCAAAGAAACAAACTCAAGAGCCACGTGGTCAGGACTCTATGCTCAAAATGGCCGAAGACTTGATTACCTTGATCAGGGGTTCCCATCCTCCTCCTGAAAAGAGGCCTAGGCAAGAGACTGACTATGAATCTTCTGATCAGGTTTCCATTTGTTCTGATTCCTCTTCTGATCAGGAATATTTTCTCCCCCCCCCATGAGGATTCTGATGCTGAAGAATGTATACCTTCAGCTTCTCCTCCAGAGGACTATTCTTTTGGGGAAACCTTACATACCATGAAGGAGCATTTCCAATGGGAGAGCCAGGATTTTTCAGAATCTAAAAAGAGGCTCAGGGATTTCCTTTTACTACCTCAACACAAGCCACTAGCCATCTCACCTGTGTTAGACATTGTAGATGATGTGTTTTTGGAGTCTAGTCTTACCCCTGACTCCTTACCTCCAGCTCCTGTTAACCCTGACAGATATTACAGGGTTCCTGACTCTCATAAATTCCTTTTTAAAAACCCTGCTGCAGACCCAGGAACTATTTCTCAGGGTCCCAAAGGAGTTAAGGCTTCCGCTGCAAAAAACCCTACCCCCTCTGACAGAGATTCTAGGGCACTGGATAGATGGGGAAAAAAGGTTTACACATCTGCTACCTTGACTATAAGGGCCTTAAACTGTCAGTTTCATATGCTCAAATATCAGCAACATGCCATGGCATTGCTTAAACAGAAAATGTTGTTAAACTCTGAATGTGCAGAAAACAAAGAAATGCAAGATTTACTGCATGCAGCTGAACAAGTTGGAAAGCATACTTTGCAATGTGGTTTTGATTCCTTAGAGGCCTCCTGCAGGGCCGCAGTTACAGGTTCTGTAATTAGGAGGCATGCTTGGTTAAAGGAACAAAATCTGCCTGATCATGTTAAAGTTAAATTATTAGATGCACCTTTACAGCATGATACTTTGGTGTTAAAGCAGAAGAGGTGTTAAAGAAAATGGAGGACAAAGCTAAATCTATGCAAACGGTGAAATATTTCTTACAAATACAGCCACCTAGGTTTAGTAGACACTGGCCAACAAAGAATTGGTCCTTTCCTGTGTCAGACAGACCTCAAAGGGGCAGATCCAGACACCCTAGAAGCAGATCCCAGGTGTAAGGTTCATACCGGTCAAAGCAGTGAGATGCTTCTACCTCCAAAGTTGGAGAAGACAAATCACAACCATACAGGAAACAGTCCCAATGACTTCCCCCTGCGTGCACCAAGCACTATCTCCTGGCAACACCCTTAGGGGGAAAATTAACACTTTTTTCTCAAAATTGGCACATTGTAACCCAGGACAAGTGGGTCCTAAGTATCGTGTCACAAGGCTACAAGTTCCATTTTCATACCCTGCCAAAGGCAAATGGCTGGCCAGATCTGCCAAAAAAATCAATGGGCAGAGGCACAAAAACAAGTCGCATCCCTCATGGACATGGGGGCCATTCAGCAAGTACCAGAGCAAGAGCAGGGACAAAGATTTTACTCAAGACTGTTCTTGGTACCCAGAAATGACAAGGCCTATTCTGAACACATTCCTGGATATACCAAAATTCAAGATGTTGACTTTGTAGCAGCTTCTGCCCATGCTGGGCAAGAACGCTTGGCTTGTGACTTTAGACCTAAAAGAGGCATACCTGCATGTCCCAATCAGACAAATATGCAGAAGATGCCTCAGATTCAAGGCTGGCTCAGTACATTACCAATTCTCTGCACTGCCCTTTGGCTTATCTACTGCACCCAGGGTCTTTACAAAGTGCCTGGCACCAGTAATTGCATTCTGCAGACAAAGAGGAATACAAATATATCCTTACTTGGATGACTGTCTAATTCAAGCAGCGAACAAGGACATTCTTCTTCAGCATCTGGCATTTGTGAAAAGACTTCTAACATGCCTAGGGTACACAGTCAACGAAAAGAAATCAAAATTAGTACCCTCTCAAGAGATAATATTCTTGGGGGCAAGCTTAAATACAACGGCCCAGATGGTTTATCTCATGCCAGACAAACTGACTACCTTTTTCAAAATGTTGGCACCAAAGGCCCAGTTATCTGCAAGAAAAAGTCTGCAAGCTTTGGGCTTCATGGCATCCTGCATCCTACTAATTCCATATGCAAGACTGCATATGAGAAAACTTCAATGGTACCTAAAAGGTGTTTGGACTCAACATTGCCACAGCCTGGAAACTATGATGACTCTCATTCCCTGCCTGCAACAGTAGTTTCGATGGTGGGCAAAGGCTTGTCACCAAAACAAGGGACAGCCATTCACATTAGCCCCAGCCAGGCAGACACTAACAACAGATGCATCAGATTATGCCTGGGGGGCCTACATGGCAGGAAGACGCATTCAGGGCACATGGACCTCAAACCAAATGCATCTACTTATCAATCAAAAAGAAATGCTAGCAGTTCAAAATGCCCTGACAGCCTTCAAGGACCTACCTCATCCAGGACAACTTCTGATAAAGACAGACAACACCACAGTCATGTGGTATATAAACAAGCAGGGGGGCACACATTCTTACCCCCCCCCCCTTTGCAGACTAGCCATGACTTTGTGGGACACAGCATTGACTTACCAAGTACATCTGCAGGCACACTTCCTGCCAGGAAGGAAAAATACTCTGGCAGACGAACTAAGCAGAAACCTCATGAATCCCCACAAGTGGCACCCGGATCCACAAGTCTTCAGCATGATAACAAGGAAATGGAGATGCCCGGACATAGATCTATTTGCCTCCCCTCACAACTACCAACTAAAAAGATTCTGCACAAGGATTTATCACAGACAAGCAAGGAAAGTGGACGCCCTATCTTTCAACTGGAAAAACCTATCAGTATATGCATTTCCCCCTCTGCCTCTCCTTCCCAAGGTACTCCTAAAGGTCAGACAGGAGAAGCCAAAGATGATACTGATTGCCCCAGACTGGTCCCGCCAGTACTGGTATCCAATACTAAGGAGCTTGTCTCAATGCCCAGCTTGGACCTTACCTCAAATACCTCATCTACTGTCCCAGCAAAACAGTCAGATCCGGCACAGCCATCTCAGGACTTTAAACCTGGAAGCATGGCGAATAATGTAGTCATACTAAACACACCTCTCAGTAAAGCTGTGATGGATGTCATTTTGGAAGCCAGAAGGCCTAGTACTAGAAAATCTTATGCTGGAAAATGGAAGAGATTCTGTGCTTGGAACCAGGCACAAGGAACTGATACAGCTGTGCCAGATATTCCTCAGATTTTTGCAATACTTAACTGAGATGCTGGACAAAGGCCTATCCGTTTCATCTATTAAAATTCATGCCTCTGCCATTTCGGCTCATTACAGTGTAGAGCCACCAATCTTTTCTCATCCCTTATTAAAGCAGTACCTCAGAGGAGCCAAAAATTTAAGGCCTACAAGGAGATCACCAGTGCCTGCATGGGACCTCAACTATGTCTTGGAAAATCTCACCCTGCCTCCTTTTGAGCTAGCTGCTACTGCTGATATAAAGTTTTTATCTTGGAAAACAGCTCTGCTCCAAGCAATGACTTCTGCAAGACGAGTTTCAGAGCTACAGGCACTCATGGCTGTGCAACCTTTTATCATTTTTTATCCAGACAGGGTCTCTCTGAGGACAAACCCAACATTTATGCCTAAGGTGGTGTCCAATCTGGCTCTTAACGAAACTATTCACCTGCCAACTTTTTATCCAAATCCACAGAACAAGGAGGAGAGAATTCTGCATTCTTTGGACATACACAGACAGCTAAGATTCTACTTGGACAGAACCAAAGTTTTCAGAAAGATAGAGCAATTACTAGTGACATATGCTGCAGGATCACAAGGAAAGGCTATTCTCAAAGCAGACCATTTCAAAGTGATAGTCCACTGAATTTGTTTCTGCTATGTACACCATGGCATGCCAGTACCTAAGGGCATTATGCCACACTCAACCAGAGCTGCAACCACTTCAGCAGCCTTTCTCAGGGGAGTACCTACCAAGGACATTTTAGAGGCTGCTACTTGGAGTTCAGTGCACTCCTTTACAAAGCACTATCATCTGCCATTCTACTCTAAATCCAGGGCAGGCTTTGCCACTGAAGTTCTGCAGGGCCTCATAGCTGCTCCTAATTCTGTTTAGCTTCAGCCTCCCAACCGTAGCTTTGGGACTCTACCCAAATGTGATGACTGCAACAGTGAAACACGAAGAACATAGTACAGTTGTGTACACTTATCATAACTGTAGATGTTCAAGTGTATTCACTGTTGCAGTCCAGGTTACCGAAACCATCCCCCTTTTCTTCTAATGGAACCTATCGTTCCTTCTCTGATTTATACAACCTATGTGGTGTATTTGCTTGTAGATGAAGGTAAAGTTTATATTGGTGCTGTAATTATACATATGTATATAAATTTTGGCAGCCTTTTTAGGGGGCACCTGACATCTGGGGCAAGAAAAACCAAAGAAAATGGCATTGGCTGCTTCTTTTATACCCCTGACGACCTGATGTCAGGGAAGGGGCGACAGCAGCCAACGCAGGACCCAGGACTTTGGAATTCAGGCCGACTGAGGGCAACCTGCCAGCAGGATTACCCAAATGTAATGACTGCAATAGTGAATACACTTGAACATCTACCTTTATGGTAAGTGTACACTACTGTACTTTCCCTGTGGATGTTTTTACATCAGCTTCTCCAAGTCAGGTCTCACCCCTTCTAAGAAATGGTATTTCTTGCATCTATACTAGGTTCCTACAACCAGAGGCCTACCTCCCAACTGACAGGGTAGAATTTCTGAAACATTACTTCCAAAGATGGCTCTAGTTTCAGTAGTTAAGCCAAGGAATTTCTGTTGCCACTGGAATTTTCAGTTCTCTTTGCCCATCCTGTCCCCTCAGCCCATCCTCCCAGTTATACTGTTAATGAGAAAACTACATTTACATCTAAGTACTTGAAGCTGCCACTTAGGCTCCCAAGGTGGTACCTACCTATGCTGCCACCTGTCGCTAGAGAAGTAGGATGGTGATGCAAATATATCAGAGTGAGTCAAGGGGTACCCTTCAAACAAAACAAAAATAAAAACAGACTCTAACCACAGATGTTTCAGACCTGACTTGGGGCACCCTCGGGAGACCTCAGGGTACAAATAAGTGGTCTAGGGTGCAAATGTGGAAGTGTATAAATGTGTATTGTAAAGGACTTTGCCCAGTTTCAGGCACTGTGTGTCTTCAAGCCCAGCTGGAAGAGAGAGTTTTTTTTTTTTTTTTTCAGGTGTCAACAGACAAAACTACCATAATGCGGTGCATTTATGTATTTATTTTACTGTTATCAAAGAGAGGAAGTAAAGTTCCTTGATGTCCTGGCCAAATTTCTGTTAATCAGTCTGAATACCTCCTTGGGTCTCCCATAAAAAGAAGCCATTAGCCTAGTGGGGATAACCTAGTTAACAAAATATAAAGAAATTAATTAAGTACCATGAGATCTTTTACATCTACTTACCACCGATTTAGGCAGATGACAACCTGGTTTAGCATCTTACTCATAGGATGACATAGTCCAAAGTGCAGCACCCCCACTTATGTTGTACTGCATTGTCAGTAGTGGAAAATGAACCCATGCTCTTGATGTGAGAGTAGAACCCATAGTATTTTGATCTTTCAGCACCAGACAAGTGTGCTGTCTGTTGAACCACTGAAAGTACGTCTACATCAATAAACAAGGGGAGACTCGTTCTTGCTGCTTTCATAGGATGCCTTAATTGCCTGCAGTATTGCTTCTGAATCCAGATGACCTTAAAGGCAGTCTGCTTCTGATCCTAGCTGAACTTAGTGGTGGGCAGATGGGGGTGTTTCTCTCCATATTGTTCATTAGTGGGATGCCAGAGAAGTAGACCTGTTTGGTTCTCTGAACAGCAAACAGCTCAGGAAGTTTTGCTGCAGAAAACTGTAAAAAAAACTTGTTCAGTGGATGCCTTCATCTTTAGAGGGACAGGTCTCCTTCTATATACACTCCATCTGATCCCGCTTCTCTCTTGGGTGATTTAGAAAGTAAGAGAGGAGAGGCAGAGGACTTTTAATAGCATTCAATTGTATTTATTACTGCTTGGTAGTAACTTGATTAAAGTGTAGCTATCACTCCTTAAGTCTTTTGGATTAAGCACTTGGGCTTCAGACCAGTTGTTTTACATTAGGAAGGTTTGTGGCATGCACTGTGGTGGCAGGACAGGTAGCTTTCATCCTTTTAAGTTGGGAACTGCTGATTGAGAGCCCAGTGTCTGCTATTCTTAAATTGTATTAGTTCTGGTTTAAGCACTTGGGCTTCAGGCCAGTTATTTTACATTAAGAAGGTTCGTGGTCTGCACTCTTGTGGGAGAAGAGGCTGGACTCTGCCCTTCTGAGCTGGGAATTTCTGGTTAAAGGTTTATAGTGCCTGAATATTTGAACTGTATCTTACTGAAATTGGTATACCTTGTTTTCTGTAGCATAGACTAGATCCAGGCCTGCTGAATCTAGCTTTGTTTATATGCTTGTTGTTTGTTTGCTTGTTATTTCCCTGGAACGCTAATTCCACCTAATACGCGGCTTCTCAGCGCTTCTGTGGATCACTAGTGATATCTGCATTGCTTACTGTACTTATTTTCTTGTTTCACTTGAAAGAAAGTTACTGTTTGTCATTTTTGCATTTAAGTTACCTGTAACACATTGCACTTAAGTTACCTGGCACTTGCTCACTAAAGCAATTATATAAGTCAGCACTAAAAATTAAAAGCACTACACCCTCACTCCCCACTGGCCCTTGTTTTCAATTATAAAGGAATTCACAATATTTTTCTAGCATGTCCAAAGGTCAGTTGTCAATCTCCTCTCTGGTCCAGCAGGTGAATCTGGGAATCTTGAGGCAATGTTACAACTGTCTCATGTACACAGACAACCCTCTCCTCCTCCTCCCAACAAATTCCAACACATGTGAGAGATGCAACCATATAGCCAAACTGGAGGCTAAGCTCTCTCAACTCAGTACTGGCATAACCAGTCAGGAGGAGAAGGAAACCACACTCACTACAATTCCAGTCTCACATAGACCTACCACGACAGCAAACCAAACACATAATCACACAAAAACATACTCGGAGGCTCTAAATAAAGATCTGCCTAAGCAGCAGAGACCTCCAAAGCAGACACCCAAGCAATCGCTACCCCAAAACAAAACACATGCAACACATATCTCACAAAGCCAGTGTGCCGAACAGTCACAGCCCTTAAGACTAAACAACACACCTGATACACTTGTAATAGGTGACTCTATCGTCAGGCACACTGACGTCCCGCTCACCAGGCTGAACAAGGAGAGCGTCACGGTGAGCAGCCTGTCGGGCGCTAGGATCCGCCACATAACACAAGCACTCAGGTCACTCCAAGGCAAGTACAAATATGACTCAGTCATTGTCCATGCTGGTGTGAATGACCTGAGACGTACCTCCCTGGACTACATGAAAAGAGATATAGAGGAGCTCTCTGAGCATGTAGCCCAGGCCGGTATGACCCTGACCTTGAGTAGCATCTTACCCTCACCAAGAATGATGCCACAATATGAAGACAAAGATGATCAATTTCAACAATTGGCTTAAGTACTGATGTCATTCAAAGGGGATCCAATGCCTGTCAGCCTGGGATGATATGCTCGACAAGCCATGATGCTTCGCTAGGGACGGCTTGCACCTGTCACCCCTGGGCTTTCGGATATTGGCAAAGGCTCTTGCTACCTCCATAGTGCCTTTTTTAGGCAAGGCTCAAAAGACAAACCCACCTCCATAGGTATCACAAGGGATAAGAAACTAAGAGTAATGCTACTCAACGCCAGAAGTCTAAATCTCAAGATGCATGCACTCGAAACTCTCCTTAGCATGGAGAACATCAATATCTGTGCAGTAACAGAAACCTGGTTCAGGGCTCCCGAGAGCACCCCAGCACTACCAGGTTATACCTCATACCATGCTTTTCAGCCCCAAAACTTGGACCGAACCACAAAAGGAGGGGGAGTATCGATATTCATCAAAGATACCCACACCTCCAGGTTGGTGGCAAAGCACAAAGCATCAGAGACTATCCATGTGCAACTAACAGTGGGTAAAACTGCCTTCCAGTTTATAGCCTGCTACAGACCACCCTCCCAAACCCAGGAACCCCACTCGGCCTTCCTGAGAACACTGGAAAATATGAAGGTCTCTCCAAACACCATTATATTGGCGACTTCAACTACCCAAACATAGACTGGGAGCATTACTCTAGCTCCAACACCCTAACCCAAAGGTTCCTAGAATTTATAAACTCAAATGCTATGGAACAACTTGTTACCACTCCCACAAGAGGGGAAAACATACTGGACCTGATCATCACCAACATGGGGACTATATGCTCCAGACCAGAAGTGTATCCCTCACTGGTAAGATCAGACCATAAACTAATCTCACTGGATATTCACATCCTGACCCCACCCCCTGCCCAGAAAACCACAGTGAAAAACTTCTCTAAAGCAAATTTCACACTCCTCAAAACCGAGGTGGAATCCTTCAAAGCCCACGGGCCTGTGGAAAATACGGCCCAGACCGCAGAATCCTTTATAAACGCATTCTATGAACACCTTCAGGAATGCATGGATCATGAGATCCCAAATAAAACCAAGACCCAGTCCTCCAAAGGCAGACGTCCTGTCTGGTGGACCCCAGTCATAAACAAACTATACAATAGAAGGAGGAAGCTACTAAATGATAGAGCAAAATCCCAAAAAGGGAAGGCATCACTGATCAGTATTAGCAAAAAACTACGGGCACTCATAAAATTGTCTAATGCCAGCTTCGAGAGAAAAATTGCACAGGACACTAAGGATAACCACAAGGCTTTCTTTAGTTATGTTAGGAACCTGGGTGGTAATTCCCAGATATGCTCAGAATTAGTCCAAAATGACAAAAAATACACCAAACCCACAGACATTGCCAACATCCTAGCTGACAGGTTCAGCGCAAACTTCTCTCCCCCCCCCCTCCCCACCAGAAGGGCAAATATCTATCCCAGCAGAGTGCTGCCCCCCTGACATCTCAGATGCTCAGGTAAGAGCCGCCCTCTCCAAAGCAAAAAACACAGCATCAATGGGACCAGACGGTGTCCCGGTGGATGGAGGTCATAGGTTTACCCCGGGTATCACTGTTAGACAGAGGCACAGTATACTAACCGCGAAAAAGGGCATAGCAAAATAAATTTAAAATGGGTGGCGAAAGCCAAACACATTCTGGCTAGGCTTATAAATGCCCTAGGGCAGATAGCCTAGTATGAACCTATGAACCTTTTTTGGTTCATACATTATTGGTTATGATCTCCAGGCTAACATTTGAATACTGCCTGTGCAAATGGACCACCTGCATCCCTGCAGCCTGTTAAACGTTTCCTGAAGGGAATTGTTCATCTGAGACTGCCAAGAAGAGCGTCTACTCCTCCATGGGACTTGAATTGCTCCTTGGAAACACTAACAAAGCCCCCCTTTTAAACCTGCTGCCTCAACCTCTGTCAAATATTTAACACAGAAAATAGTTTTATTTCAGTTTACTTTACTTTCCCTGTGCATTTACCCCTTTTCTCGTCTCCACTTTCTGGGTCTTTGCCCACGTAGGTAGCCTTGGTACACCGTTGTTTCTCTTAGTCCTTTTTCCATGGAGTGTCTCCTTATTTGGAAAGGATACTCAGAGCCTTGCCTAAGGTCTAGCATAGTGGATATCATGTGGTCATCCAGAGCAATAAAGCTCAAAAGTGGCATGGGCAGACCTCAGCTTTACACAACGAAAGTTATGACATCCTTAAGGAATGGAGGTTTGTCTAGCCTGAAGTGGGAGTGGCGCTGAGCTCTGGAAGTTGGGACAGGCATTGGGTCTGCTGCAGCTGAAGTCCCACTGTTAAAGACTGCTGCATCACTGATAATTTAACATCTACTCTTATGGTAAGTTCCTACACAGCTGTACCTTATGGTGACTATCACTATGCAAGTTCATTGTTCATATCTTGTGGGAAATTATATGTACATTTTGCACTTTAAGTTTCAGCCACTGGAAAAGTAGATTTTTGACTTTTTCAACTTTAGAGGAGACTAACTAGATTTTCATTTTTTTAGGGCAAGCTTCCTCTTCTTCTGAGTCGGATGAATGAAGTGGGAAAGGTCTTCCTTGCTACCAACAGCGATTATAAATATACTGATGTGAGTTCTTTATTTTTTGTTTTCCATGTCTTATGCTGGAAATCCTTTAAAAGATCATCACCTGTCCTTTTGTGTGCATGTTGTGTCCAATTTTGTTGTGTTATCTGCTTTTAGTATTACTTTAGGTAGAACTCATGTACAGACAGGGAAGCAAAAAATACAAATTTTAATCTCCTAAGGTTATAAGTACATTGTATTGAGCATTTATGGCATGAGAAACCATCAGTACTTTTCTAGGCTTAATAATTGACTTACCACACATGTTCCTAAACTGGTGCTTTCTTTAACGTAGGATCTTCCAGCAGTTAACAACAGAATAATATCATCTGTTCCCATTGTTCGTATCAAGATAGATTTTTTTGTGTAAGCGTGCATGCCATTGGAGAACTGTACCTCATGGTGATGATATAGCAGTGTGGCATATATACATATTGTGTGAAGGCAGTGACCCCACTTTCTCCCTCTGTAGTTCTTCCCACCATTTCACTGTCCTTTTTTAAGTTTGGTAATCTACATTAATCTTTCATTACCTTTCTTCAGAAAAATAAAGCTGTATTCTGATTGTGGTCTCAGTTTTTGGGAGCAAGTATTTTGACCACTTCCTTTAATAATGAGTGCAGTAGTAATGGATTTGTGTGTAGGAGAGTCACCAGTGTCAAAAGAAGCAAATATTGGATTAGGCAAAATGAAAGCACTTCTTTGTGTGACTGTGCCCTTACTTCAAATTTGTGTGACCAGGAGTTATATATGAAAGTCTCAGTAGCTCAACAGGCATCACATTACCTTGTTGCTTGATGGTCAGAAGTCTGTGGGTTCTATTCCCACAACAGGTAGTTGGATTAATTTTCTCATACTGACACTTCAGTGCAGCATGTAGGAGGGCACTGAACTCATAAATGTGCTGTCCTACTAATGACTCATGAAACCAGTGCCTTGACTGCCTGAGCTGATGGTAGCTGAGGTGGATATAAAAGATAACAATGCACTAACCAAAAAAATGGAGGTGAAGTTCCCCCAGTGACCTAGTCGGATTTCTCGTAATCAGTATGAATACTACCTCTGGTCTTCCCTGAATAGATGCCATTGGTGTAGTGGGACTAACTTGTTTAACAGAATGTAAATAAAAATATAGGAGTATATAGAAGAGGTGTAGCTCTTCCCACAGTAAATCTCATAATTCATTACGCAGATGTACATAAATAGTTGTGCGCATGTCATTTTGTATGAAAAGGGGAACATGCTGATTGTAGTGTTCCTTTAACAGAGGAGGCGGCATTGTCATAGTTGCTGGCATTTTAAGGAATGTCTTTTTCATTGTACTGTGACAGACAAGTTCAGAAGAGCATGAGATTAATGGCTGCAATGCCTATCTTTCAAGACTGTAGAAGTCAAGAACATTTGGGTATGTCATTACATACTTAGTGAGAACTGCTATGGTTAGACTACATCCGGCTGTTCTGCTGATGAACAAATAACATGTTACACAGCTCATTTTATCATGCTCTGAATAACAGAGTTTTGTACTGAAGACGTTTTGCAGGATTTGCTTCTTTGGACTTCATTTAGTCAAGATGCCTCATTTAAGGTCTTAGTCAACATGTTCATTGTCAGGTGTTGCAGCAAATGCATGATTTGATGTGGCAAATGTTATTAATCCCTTGCTTTCACATTGTTCCTTTATTTTTCAGCTGAAAAGGGGTCATGGCAATAGAGTTTAAGCCAAGGAGCAGTTCATTACTTATCTTGTTTGACACTGATCTGAGATTCTGGCCTCTCAGATATGCTACATTTTTGTCAAAAAGTGTTATGCAAATGAGCTTAAATATGTAGAAAGTTTTCATTTTGTATACTGTGAAAAATTTGCAGGAATTGTATCGAGACATTACCTTTGTGGCCATGGGGTACATTCCTTGCACATGGTAAAATCTTTTTATTTATATTATTTGTTAACCTGGAACCCTAGGACCCTTTTCAACCACAGCCTAGGTGGTGACAAAATGCAGCATGATTGAGTAAACTACATTTACAATAACTGGGACAGAGACATCTGGAGATTTTTTACATAGATGGCACAGAAACAGCTACATCCATTGGAATCTTAGGACACAACATAATTTATAATCATTTCAGTCCTAATGTATATGAACAATATATTGAATGTTACAAGCAACTGAATAAATTACGCTTGAGGTAAGAAATGAAAGATAAAACTTATATTATGTAGTCAACAACTTAGGCACTTACTTATTTACAACATTGGGTGGTATTTGTTTGATGTCCCTCTATTCATATGTTGCAGTATTCATAACATGAGGGAGTCCGCCGCCGTCTGACTCGTATTTCCGGCCAGTGTACAAAAGTCTAACACTACTGTAGGGTACATGCAACATCTCATGAAGTTTAGGTCCTACATCCATCATAAAATGATGTTGGGTATAAAGTGGATGTCAGCACATACCAAGCCTCAAAACTTTTCTGCCACCAGTCAGATCATCTTCTTTGGTTGTTGCTCGTCAGAGAAGTTACAGATTCTTAGATTCTTATCAGATAAATGCCCCATTGGGAGGGTTTCGTATTGCTTTACTTGCTGCAGTTATCATTGAGGTTACATGTCAGCTAGGAAGGGCATATGTCAGTGTGTAAGGCAAATTCCCCATAAAGACTCCCATGACTTTTGTCTCTCTTTGCCTAGGCCCTGACCATGGCCATACCTCTTGCTCGATTTGCAAGGCCTTTGTCACCAAGACCCTGCATAGTCATTTAGCTTCCCTTAATTTGTACCTAAAAAACCAACACCTTAAGTGCCTAGCACGTGATATGGAAGGTACATCGAGTGCTTCAGGTGGACCAGTAATTAAGAAGGCCAAGAAGTCTAGGTCTGACTTACCCGCTGCTACTCCAATTCTGGACGTCTCTCCCAAGGTCGGTGCTGGCCCAGAGACCGTTTCGGTGTCTTTAGGCATGCCTTCCATGGGTACCAGTGTGGAAGCTGCAAAGGATTCTACTAGCATGTCCTCGGGGATACATAGGCATCCATTCTGACCTGGGGGGGTCAGGCTCATTGTTACTGAAGGCCACCGTGGCATTCCACAAACCGTTGTTTGAGAAGATGTCCCTACTAATATTGTTGAGTGTAGGGCAGTGTTGTTCCCTTCATCCTTCCACAGCATGGACGTTCCATAAAAGAAAACGCTGACAACTAAACATGCTTCTCCTGCCTTCCAAGAACAGCCTGCTGATTGGCAAGCCTTCTCCCAAGGGCTCTTCAATGCTTTTATGGCCCCGAGACAATCTTCAGTTCTCTCTCTCTCTCTCTCCCTTCCCTTTCCCCTTCTACTCCATGCAAGAGGATTGTTGTGGAGGTTTCATCAGATGAAGATGATTCATCTGGGGATGAGACTTTGGCATATTTTGCCTAAATTTCATCACCTTTATGATATGCTTCCCCAAAAGAGGAATCAAATGGCATAGATTCCCCCAGGATAGGATATTTCCTTTAGGGAGACCATTGTCAAAAATGAGGGAGTTCTTTAAATGGGATTGTTCTCAGGTGTCCAACATCGAAAACAGGGATTATGACCTTCTGCAGATGGATTCCCCTTCCCCATCTGCCATACCCCCCTGTTCTGCCAGCCTTTTTAAATGCTTTCTCAGCAGCCTCTAAGTGCCCTGACGCTCATCCTCCTGCCCCTAAAAGGCAAGACAGGTTCTGTAAGGTGCCAGAGGATATCAAAATCCTGTTTAAATGTCCCTCTGCAGATCCTGCAACAATTCTGTCTGCTGACAAGGCCACCAAGATGCTGCCCTCCATTTCCATTCTCCCTTCAGAAAAGGAGAATAAAGTTATGGAGAGGCTGGGGAAGAAAGTTTATACTTCAGCAACTCTGGCATTCAGAGCCATAAATTACCAGACCCATAACTAAATATTATGTGGCCCTTCTCTCAGATGCTTGTAAGTTACTTTGAGCTCCCAGATTCTTCTACAAAGGCTCCATTCTCAACTCTTCTGCTCAAGTTACACATCATTCCATTAAGTGTAGCTACAATGCTATGGAGGCATCAGCCAGAGCAGCTGCTTCTGGGTTGGTTCTCAGGAGGCACTCCTGGTTCAGACTACAGCCCTTGCCAGACAATATAAAGGCTAAAATCATGGATGGCCCCTGGACAAAAAGGCATTGTTTGGTACCTCTGCTGCAAAACTGTTCAAGTCATTACAAGAAAAGAGCAAAGAGTTGCAAGACCTTAAGCACATTTTCGTGTCTCCATTTCCAAGATTTCAGAGGAACTACCCCTCTTAAACACCCTTAGTTAGGAAGCCTTCCAGACCACAGTCTTTGAAAAGTAAGAGATACTAAGAAGCAATTTTCATCCAAATCTTCCACATCTACTCCTGCTGCTCAGAAGCAGCCCTTTCAGGCTAAGCCAGGTAGTGTGTGACTACCTGTCCCCTGGCAGCCAGACTTCTCTTTCCCTTCGCCTTTCTGTCCCTGCTTGGAAACAGATTGTCCAGGACTCTTGGACTGTCTCCATTGTCCTTCAGGGATACTTCATGGTGTGAAAAACTCCACCTTTTTTGAGGGTGTACCACAACCCCCAGAGGAATAGCTGTCTCTCTTTCTCCAAGTCATTTTAAGTCTTCTCTCTCAGAACACCATTCAGGAGGTGTCACCTTCTCAAATAGGGAAAGGGTTTTGCTCCAGGATGTTCTTGATCCACAGGAGGGATGGCCCTTGGAGGCCCATCTAAATACATTCCTGAAGGTTCCCAACTTTTGCATGCTATCTTTGCCAGCTCTTCTTCCCCTCATCCTTCTTCAGGCCTACATGACGTCTTTGGACATCAAGGATGCTTATCTCCACATTCCCATTCACCCTCTGTTCAGGAAGTATCTTCACTTTGCTATTGCTTCCTCACATTTCAATTCTCTGCTTAGTCTTTTGTATTGTCTACAGCCCCAAGGGTCTTCACAAAATGCTTTGTGCCTTTTACAGACTAAGGAGTATCCAAACTTTTCCATACCTGGACGATCTTACACCCTCCAAGAGAATCTACTTTACAAGTTGGCGCTTCTGGAGCATCTAGGATTCACTGTCAACTACCAAAAACTACCCTGGTTCCTTCACATGACCATGTCTTCCTAGGATGCAGAATCCAGACAGACAGTATGTTTGCTTCCTTACCACCCAAAAAGGTTCTGTGTCTCACCACCTACTTCCAGGCCCTCTTGCCTCTTCCATCCCTGACTGCCAGGGAATTTCTCTGCCTCTTGGTCTTCATGGCATCCGCTGTTCCCATGCTACCCCTAGCCAAGTTGCACATGAGGAAATTCCAGTGGTACCTCAGGTCAGTTTGGGCGCAACACTCCTATCTGCTGGAGTTTGTGATTCCCCTTCTCCCCTGCTTGAAAAAGGAACTAAACTGGTGGATTCAGCAGGTTACCTGGAATCCAAGCTTTCCCCTTACACCCACCCTTTCCCAGTCAGGAGTTGTATATGGATGCTTCAGTCTTGGGGTGGGGAGCAACCCTGGCTTCCTGGAAGGTAAAAGATGTTTGTTCCCTCCTCCCAAGAGAGGGAACACATAAATATAAAAAAGATTATCAGCCTGATTTTCTCTACAAATCTTCAAACCTCTTCTTTCAGGCACCCTGAAGTGGTTTACAGACAGTACCACAGTCCTTTGGTATGTCAGCAAGCAGGGGGAGACCATGTCTTATCTCCTGTGCAGACGGGCTTTCCAAATGTGGGAGTTAGCATCTCAGAGTTAACTCACCCTCCAAGCTGTTTATATTCCTTCTACTCAAAATGTTGTGGCAGACACATTGAGCAGATCTATGACTCAATCCCAATGTATGTTACACAGGGATGTGTTTCTGGACATTGTCCATCAGTGGGGTACACCTCAGGTAGATCTCTTTGCCTCCCCCATGAACAGACAACTTCCAAAGTTTTGTGCTAGATCTCCCAGTCCTCTGGCATGGAAGGTGGACGCCTTGTCCTTTTCTTGGAAGGAGATGTTTCTATATGCATTCCCTCCCCTTCCTACTTCTCCAAAACGTTCTGCTGAAGATTTAACCGGAGCAAACAAAAATCTTGTTGGTGACTCTCTTTTGGCCAAAATAGCATTGGTTCCTCCTTTTCCTGCATTTAGCCAAGGGCAGTCATCACAACTTTCCCAACAAAGTGGACGTACTCACACAGGACAATAGATCTCTAATACACCCACAGATATCAACCCTGCAACTGACTGTGTGGGTGGTAGGGTTTTGATTTCTTTCAGACATCTTTTCTCTGAGGATGTGCTGCAAGATGTTCATCGTGTTTCATTGTTGCAGTCATTACACTTGGGTTATCCTGCTGGCAGGCGACCCGCAGTCGACCCGAGTTCCAAAGTCTTGGTTCGTCGTCGGTTGCTGTCGCCTCTTCCCTGACGTCAGTGCGCCAGGGGTATAAAAGTTGCAATTGACGCCATTTTCTTCAGTCTTTCTTGCTGTGCAGTGCCCGAAGCAAAAGCAGTTTGCAAGTGCCGGTCGGCCGACTCTTGAGATTTTTAAAATTGAGTTTCAGAACCGAAGTCTTTAGTAAAGCTAAGTACCCCGTTGGGGAAACTTTTTCTTGCTCCAGACCGATGTCAGTAAAAGTTAATAATTGTATTTCTTGTGGGAAGCAAATACCTCATAAGGACTTTCTCTCTTACTGTATTCCTTGCCTAGGCCCTGACCACGACGTTACTAGTTGTCTGTTTTGTGCTAGATTCAATAAACGCACTATTAAACGTCGGTTTGATTTTGATTTACATTATTTTGGCCGAAGGTTTAATTACATAATGCCGTCGGAACAACCGACAACCGGAATTTATAAAAAACGCAAAGACAAAGAAAAGGACAGGCATCCGAGGTCCAAAACCGACGATGAGGCCTCTTTTAGGCCAGTCGCCGGTTCTCAGCGAGGCGCTTTCGCAGCCCCTGATACCTGCTACCTCAGAGCCACAGGCCATAACCGACAGCCACGTGAAGACACAGAGGGCTGTGGAAACCCAAGGTATTGGGCCTACGGAAACTATACCCTCAGATGGGTCCAGAGCCGCTGAGCAGGCATCGGCTTCTGAGGGTGTTTTCAGACCTTCACAGCTTACAATTAAGCCCATTACAGCAGCAAAGGCAAAGTCAAAAACACCATTAAAGACAAGGGAACAAGTACAGCATTCTCCAGAACAGTCATCCATGCCAAAGAAACAGATGCTTAAAATGGCCGAAGACCTAATTACTTTAATCAGGGGTTCCCATTCCGCTTCCTGACAAAAGGCCAAGGCAAGAGACTGATTATGACTCCTCTGACCAGGTTTCCATTTCCTCTGATTCCTCTTCTGATCAGGGATATTCTGTCCCTCCCTATGAGGACTCTGATGCAGAAGAGTCCATACCTTCAGCCTTTCCTCCTGAGGATTATTCTTTTGGGGAAACCCTGCACACCATGAGGGAGCATTTCCATTGGGAGAGCCAGGATTATTCTGAATCCAATAAAAGGCTCAGAGACTTCCTTTTGTTGCCTCAGCACAGGCCCCTGGCTACCCCCCCGTGCTTGATATTGTTGATGATGTTTTTTTCTGAATTCAATCTGTCTCCTGATTCTTTACCCCCTGCACCAGTCAAGCCAGACAGGTACTACAGAGTCCCTGACTCTCATAAATTTCTTTACAAAAACCCCGCTGCAGACCCAGAAACAATTTCTCAGGGTCCTAAAGGGGTTAAGGCTTCCACTGCTAAAAATCCTGTCCCCTCGGATAGGGATTCCAGAGCTCTGGAGAGATGGGGGAAAAATGTTTACACTTTTGCTACTTTAGCTGTAAGAGCTTTAAACTGTCAATTTCACATGCTTAAATACTAACAGTACCTCATGTCATTGTTAAAACAGAAAATGGTTTCAAATACAGAAGGTCCTGACAGTAAGGAAATGCAGGATTTATTGCATGCATTTGAACAAGTGGGAAAGTATACTCTGCAATGTGGTTTTGACTCATTAGAGGCTTCTTGTAGAGCCGCAGTTACAGGCTCTGTTATTCGAAGGCATGCTTGGTTGAAAGAACAAAGATGTTCATCATGTTACACTGCTGTAGTCATTACACTTGGGTTATCCTGCCATCAGTCAGTTCCCCAGTCGGCCTGACTTCCAAAGTCTTGGTCCGGCGTCGGTTGCTGTCGCCTCCTCCCTGACCTCAGTGCGACAGGGGTATATAAGATGCAGCTGACGCCATTTTCTCCAGTCTTTTTTGCCGCCCGGTGCCCGAAGCAGAAGCAGTTCGCAAGTGCCGGTCGTCCGACTCCTGAGATTTTCATTCCGAATCCAGAACCGAAGTCTTCTAAAAAAGCTAAGTACCGTTGGGGACACTTTTTCTTACCTCAGACCGATGTCAGTAAAAGTTAATAACTGTATTTCTTGTGGGAAGCAAATACCTCATAAGGACTTCCACTCCTATTGTATTCCATGCCTAGACCCTGACCACGATGTCACTGGTTGTCGGTTTTGTGCTAGTTTAACAAGCGCACTATTAAACGTCGGTTTGATTTTGCTTGACATTATTTTGGCAGAAAATTCAATTACACCATGCCGTCGGAACTTCTGACGACCACAATGCATAAAAAGTGCAAGGACAAGGACAGGCATCCGAGGCCCAAAACTGACGACAAGGCCTCTTCTAGGCCGGTCACCAGTTCTCCGGTTTTCAGCGAGGCGCCTACGCAGCCCTTGACGACCGCTTCCACAGAACCACAGACCGCCTCCGACTCACACGTAGAGCAGGCTGGGCCTTCGGACGCACTAGGTTTTCATCTTTCCAATCCTAACCCTACAGAGGGGACCGAAGTAGCTGAGCAATCCACAGCTACAGAGGGTGATGTCCTTCAAGAATGCAACTGCAGTCCTTACATATGGGTTGTCCTGCCTCAGGCAGCCCTTCGGTCGGCCGGATTCCAAAGTCTGGGTCCAGCGTCGGCTCCTACCTGACGTCAGAGCGGCCAGGGTATAAAAGCATCAGCCGACGCCATCTTCTCCAGTCTTTCTTGCCACGCGGTGCCCTAAGCAGAAGCAGTTCGCAAGTGCTGGTCGGCCAGCTCCTGTGTTTTCAGATACCGAAGTCATCAAAAAGCTAAGTACCCCGTTGGGGAACCTTTTCTTGCCTCAGCCGATGTCAGATAAAACTGCAAAAGTTAATAATTGCTTGTCTTGTGGTAAACAAATACCTCATAAGGACTTCCATTCTTACTGCCTTCCCTGCCTCGGCCCAGACCACAACGTCTCGGCCTGTGCTGCCTGTGCTTGCTTCAATAAGCACACACTTAGGCGCCGGGCAGAATTTGCTGTAGACTTTTTTGGAGAAAATTACTCTTATATCATGCCGTTGGAACTACCGACAGCACATACTCCCAAAAAACGGAAGGACCGGGACCGACATCCGCGGCCCGCGACTTCCACCGACACCACTCTAAAGCCTACCGCGAGTGCATCGGTCTCTTCGGAGGCGGTAATTCAACCACTCCAGGCCGACGACACCGTTTTACCGCTCACTTCAGTACCGGAGGCTACCCCGGTGCCAGTTGTTGATTTTCCCCCTGAAACCGAAGCCCAAGATTTGCCTGATACCATACCGGTGGACAAAGTTACTCCAGCACGTGGGGCAGCAAGGCCTTCTGTGCCTATGTCCATTAAGGCCTACACACGTGCTAAGGCTGCCAGCCAGGCTAAGTCTCACCCTCCTAAATCTTTTCCACAGGGTTCAACTTCTGATAAACAGATCATGACTTTAGCTGCAGATATAATTTCTTTAATCAGGGGCTCTCAGGCTCATCTAGACAAAGGTTCTCAGCCGCCTTCAGACAAAAGGCCTAGGGTTGAGCAGGTGGATACTCTTTCCTCAGAGGAGGCCTCTGGTGAGTCAGACCATTCAGATTCCCAGGAAGAATCTTTCCCGGCCTACGAGAATTCAGATGCTGATGAATCCATTCCCTCTGCCTCTCCTCCTGAGGATATTTCTTCGGGGAGATTCTCCACTCCATGAGAGAGCATTTTCAATGGCAGGGCCAGGATTTCTCCGACTCCAGGAAAAGGCTTCGGACTTTCCTTAAGTTACCCCAGCACAGGCCTTTAGCTATACCCCCAGTGTTAGATGTATTGGATGATGTGTTCTCAGACTCCAGTACTTCTCCTGATTCTCTCCCCCCTGCTCCGGTCAAGCCGGACAGATTTTACAGGGTTCCTGAAACTCATAAACATCTCTTTAAGGCACACTCTGTTGATCTAGAAACTATTTCTCAGGGGCCCAAAGGAGTGGCCACCTCCACGGCCAAAAATCCTTTGCCCGCAGACAGGGAATCTAGGTCCCTGGAGAGGTGGGGTAAAAAAGTTTATACTTCATCCACCCTTGCCATGAGGGCACTTAACTGTCTTTTTCATATGTTTCAGTATCAGGATTTCTTGATGGATGATTTACAAAAAATTAGCCTGTCCTGAGTCTTTAGATAGAAAGGCCTTGCAGGATTTGGTACATAATACTCAGCAGGTTAGCAATCATTTTCTTCAGTGTGGTTATGATGCATTGGAAGCTTCATGTAGGTCAGCTATGACAGGGGCCATCATACGTAGACATGCTTGGTTGAAAGAACAGACATTGCCAGATCATGTTAAAATAAAGCTTCTAGATGCACCTCTGGAAAAAGATAAGCTATTTGGTGCTAATGCACAGGGTGTGTTGAAATCAATAGAGGAAAAGGCTAAATCAGTACAGTCAAAGATTTCCTCCAGGTTCAGCCACCAAGGTTCAGCAGGAATTGGCCTTCAAAGAATTGGTCCTTTCCAGACACTGACAAGTTCCAAAGGGGAAAAAAAAGGCGTGCTCGAGGTAGAGGGCAATACCGAGGCTCCTACAGGGGCCGCCAATGGCAACGAACAAATCAGAGAAGTGGCGCTGCTCCACAGGTACAACCACAATGACTTGACTTTGACACCGCCGACCAAGGCTCAAAGAGAAGCACCTTTAGGCGGAAAATGATCCTTATTTTCAAAAAATTGGCACGTTTTTACAAAGGACAAATGAATTTTGGACATAATAGACAAAGGTTACAGGTTCCACTTCCATACCTTACCAGCAAGACAAGGCATGCCAAACCTGCCACACAATCAAAGGGCAGAGGCACTCTTACAAGTTTCAAAGCTACTACAAATCAAAGCAATAGAAAAGGTTCCTCCTCAGGAACAAGGCCAGGGATTCTACTCAAGACTGTTCCTTGTTCCAAGAAAAGAAAAGCAATGGAGACCTATACTAGACTTGTCCGCTCTAAACACTTTTCTCATTGTGCCAAAATTCAAAATGCTGACGTTACAGCAACTCCTTCCCATGCTGGGCAAGGGGTCTTGGCTGGTTACTCTAGACCTCAAGGAGGCATACCTGCATGTCCCAATCAGACACAGCTGCAGAAGATACCTCAGATTTCTTGCAGGGCCAGAGCATTATCAATTCTCAGCATTGCCTTTTGGCTTATCTACTGCGCCCAGAGTATTCACGAAATGCCTGGCATCAGTAGTTGCGCACTGCAGACTCCAGGGGATACAAATATACCCTTACCTGGACGACTGCCTTATTCAAGCGGACAGCAAGCAAGCCTTGATAAGAAACTTGGATTATGTCACTCATCCACTGCAGGCTTTGGGATACACAGTCAGCATTCAAAAATCCACTGCCATCCCAACAAATAATTTTTCTAGGAGCCAAACTGGACACCGATTCACAAATGGCTTTCCTCACAGAAGAAAAACAAGAACAATTACCAGTTTACTTCAAAAGCCTAACAAAGCACACCCAGATGACTGCAAGGAAGATCCTGCAGGCCCTGGGTTACATGGCATCTTGCATTCTTCTGATTCCACTGGCAAGACTACACATGAGAAAACTACAATGATACCTAAAAAGTTTATGGTCTCAACACATCCACAACTTAGAAGCAACTATTCCACTCATTCCATGTCTACAAAAGGAATTTTTTTGGTGGGCACAAGCAAGCCTGCTAAACAAAGGCATGTCCTTCAGCAAAACCTCAAGCAAGCCAAACCATTACAACAGACGCCTCAGATCATGAATGGGGGGCGCACATGGAGGGCAGATGCATTCAAGGGCAATGGGCTCCCCGGGAATTGCATCTGCACATCAATCAAAAAGAGAGATGTTGGCAGTGATTCATGCAATTGAGGCCTTCGGAAAATTTCTTCAGCAAGGTCATCTGTTAATAAGGACAGACAACACCACTGTTATGTGGTACATAAACAAACAGGGAGGCACCCATTCTTACCCCACTCTGCAGACTAACAATGACTCTTTGGGAAAAGTCCCTGAAACTGAACATACAGTTGCAATCCCAGTTTGTTCCAGGCAAGGACAATGTTCTGGTGGACAGTCTAAGCAGAAACATTATGGATCCGCATGAATGGATGTTGCATCCAGACATTTTTTCACAAATAACTCATGCATGGGGAAGGCCGGACATAGATCTCTTTGCCTCACACCTCAATCATCATCTGAAGAAGTTTTGCTCAAGGACACATCATCCTCAAGCCTGAAGAATGGATGCTCTCTCCTTCAGCTGGAATTCATTAACAATCTATGCATTCCCACCTCTACCATTAATGACCAAGGTGTTACTGAAGATCAAAGCAGAACAACTGAAGGGCATTTTGATAGCTCCAGACTGGCCGAGGCAGCACTGGTATCCATTACTAAGGAGCATAACTCGCACCAAGCCGTGGCTCCTGCCTCAATGGCCTCTGCTTATAACTCAGCACAATTACAGGACTGTTCATCCCAACTTGCAAACATTGCAACTGACAGCTTGGAGGGTTCCATGATTTCTCCCCATATCTCTCTCTCTCCAAAAAAGTTCAAGAGATCTTACTGGAAGCACGCAGGCCTTCCACCAGAAAAACTTATTCAGCCAAATGGAAGAGATTCAACATCTGGAATGCCAACAGGGGTCCGGATGCATCAGTAATGAGCATCCCACAGATACTAGAATACTTGGCAGAAATGCTTCACAATGGCCTTTCATATTCTTCCATAAAAATACACGCTTCAGCAATTTCAGCAAAATACAACTGTGATCCACCTGTGTTTTCACATCCTTTGCTAAGACAGTTTCTAAGAGGGATAAAGAATATCAAACCTCCAAGGAAACCACCAGTGCCTGCATGGGACCTCAACTTCATCTTGGAAAAATTAACCCTTCCACCTTTTGAGCCAGCAGCATCTTCAGAATTGCAATTTCTCTCCTGGAAAACAGTTTTCCTGTTGGCAATTACTTCAGCAAGAAGAGTCTCGGAGATACAGGCCCTCATGGCAGTACCTTCATTTCTCATTTTCCATCAGGACAGAGTCTCTTTAAGAACCAATCCTTCATTTATGCCAAAGGTGATATCCAGGGTTTCTCTAAATCAAGCAATTCACCTGCCTACTTTCTTTCCCAATCCTCAAAATAAAGGAGAAAAGCTTCTGCACACTTTGGACATACACAGACAATTGCGCTACTACTTGGACAGAACAAAGGCCAACAGAAAGTCAGACCAACTATTTGTAGCCTACGCAGCTGGAGTACAAGGAAAGGCAATTTCCAAGAAAACAATTTCAAAATGGATTGGAAACTGCATCAGATTCTGCTACTCTTTCCATGGAAATGGTGTGCCAGCCAATATCAGGCCACACTCCACCAGAGCTACAGCCACCTCCACAGCCTTTCTAAGAGGGGTGGCTACAAAGGACATTCTAGAAGCTGCTACATGGAGCTTCGTGCATACATTTTCCAAGCATTACAACCTGCCTTTATATTCCAGATCCCGAGCATGCTTTGCTTCGGCAGTCCTGCAGGGCATTTTAGCTACACCATCCTTATCTTAGATCCTACCACTTGGCTATGGTATTCAACCCATATGTAAGGACTGCAGTTGCATTCTTGAAGGACATAGTACAGTTTTGTACCTACCATAAATGTAGATGTCCGATAGATATGCAACTGCAGTCAGGTTTTCCCTCCCTCCTACCCCTCTGTTATTCTCTTTTTTGGGTCCACTCCCCCTTTCTCAAACTAGCTGGGGATATCTGTTATGGTGTATCTGTTTATTACTGTTGTGCATGTCTGGATTTTTTATCCATTCTCTAAATTTAGCCTTCCTTGGAGGGCACCTGGCATCTGGGGCAAGAAACACTGAAGAAGATGGCGTCGGCTGATGCTTTTATACTCTGGCCGCTCTGACGTCAGGTAGGAGCCATCAGCCGACGCCGGACCCAGACTTTGGAATCCGGACGACCGAAGGGCTGCCTGAGGCAGGACAACCCATATGTAAGGACTGCAGTTGCATATCTATCGGACATCTACATTTATGGTAGGTACAAAACTGTACTTTTTCAGACCTACCCAGTTAACCATTAAACCCTCTGCTAAGTCTAAGCCCCCCTTAAAGGCAAAGAAACAGACATAACTCTCTCCAGGACAGGCTTCCATGCCTAAGAAACAAATGCTAAAAATGGCCGAAGACCTAATCACCCTGATCAGGGGGACCCATCCCCCTCCTGATAAAAGGCCCAGACAGGATGCAGACTATGAATCTTCCGACCAGGTGTCCATTTCCTCAGACTCTTCCTCGGACCTAGGATATTCTTTACCCCCTTATGAGGATTCTGATGCTGAGGAATCAATTCCATCAGCCTCTCCGCATGAGGACTACTCCTTTGGGGAGACCTTACATACCATGAGGGAACATTTCCATTGGGAAGGCCAGGATTACTCAGAATCCAAGAAAAGGCTCAGAGACTTCCTTTTATTGCCTCAACACAGACCCCTTGCTATCCCCCCAGTTTTAGATATTGTGGATGATGTGTACACTGAATCCAGCTTAAACCCTGACTCATTACCTCCAGCCCCATTTAAACCTGATAGATATTACAGAGTCCCTGACTCTCACAAATTTCTGTACAAAAGCCCTGTTTCTGACCCTGAAACTATTTCTCAGGGACCCAAAGGGATTAAGGCCTCATCAGCAAAAAACTCAGTCCCCTCTGACAGAGATTCCAGAGCATTAGACAGATGGGGAAAGAAGGTATATACGTCTGCAACTTTAGCAATAAGAGCCTTGAACTGCCAGTTTCACATGCTTAAATATCAGCAATCTTTGATGTCTCAGTTGAAACAAAAGATGCTTCCAGATTCAGATCCGCCTAATTTTAAAGAAATGCAGGATTTATTGCATGCAGCTGAACAAGTGGGAAAGCATACTTTGCAATGTGGGTTTGATTCCTTAGAGGCCTCTTGTAGAGCAGCAGTTATAGCCTCTCTCATTAGAAGGCATGCTTGGTTAAAAGAACATACGTTACCAGATCATGTTAAGGTCAAATTATTGGATGCACCTTTGCAGCGGGATGTGCTGTTTGGAGTTAAGGCAGAGGAGGTATTAAAGAAGATGGAGGATAAGGCAAAATCTATGCAAACGGTGAAAAATTTCTTACAGGTTTAGCCTCCTCGTTTTAGCAGAAATTGGCCAACAAAGAATTGGCCCTTTCCAGTCACAGGCAGACCTCAAAGGGGCAGATACAGACATCCAAGAGGTAGAGGTCAGGCACAAGGCCCTTACAGGCCTCGACAATGGGTTACACCAGGCCAGAAAGAAGGTGAAGACAGGCCCCAACCATATAAAAAGCAGCTCCAATGACTTCCCACTACAGCTGCCAAACAAATCTCTCTTGGCAGCCCCCTTGGGAGGAAAACTGGCACTCTTCTACCACAATTGGCATATGATCACCAAAGACAAATGGGTTGTCAACATTGTATCTCAAGGTTACAGGTTCCACTTTCACACTCTGCCAAGGTTAAAAGGAATGCCAGATCTGCCACCAAATCAATGGGCAGAGGCTCAAAAACAAATTACAGCACTCATGGATATGAGAGCTATTCAAAAGGAACCATCACAGGAGCAAGGACAAGGATTTTACTCAAGACTCTTTCTGGTACCCAGAAAGGACAAACCCTGGAGGCCCATTCTGGATCTTTCTTCTCTAAACGCTTACCTGGATGTTCCAAAATTCAAAATGTTAACACTACAGCAGCTTCTTCCCATGCTGGGCAAGAAAGCTTGGCTCATGACCTTGGACCTCAAGGAGGCATACCTGCATGTCCCTATCAGACAAAACTGCAGAAGATACCTCAGATTCATACCTGGTTCAATGCACTACCAATTCTCTGCACTGCCCTTTGGCTTATCTACTGCGCCCAGGGTGTTCACAAAGTGCTTGGCACCAGTAATTGCATTTTGCAGACAGAAAGGAATTCAAATTTATCCGTACCTGGATGACTGCCTGATTCAAGCAGAGAGCAAGGACATTCTTCTAAAGCATCTGGCATTTGTAAAAAAGTTATTAAGTTGCCTGGGGTACACAGTAAACGAAAAGAAATCAAAACTAGTGCCCTCACAAAAAAATTATATTCCTGGGTGCCAGTTTGAACACAACGGCCCAGATGGCTTATCTCACGCCAGACAAACAAGGACAACTGACTCAATACTTTCAATTGATGGCAACAAAGACCCAACTCCCTGAAAGAAAAATTCTACAGGCCTTGGGTTGCATGGCATCTTGCATACTACTAATTCCATATGCCAGACTGCATATGAGGAAACTACAATGGTACCTACAGAATGTATGGTCTCAACACTGTCAAAGTTTGGAAACAGTTATACCACTAATTCCTTGCCTTCAACAAGAGTTTCAGTGGTGGGCTCAAGCTTGTCACCTCAACAAGGGACAGCCTTTTACACAACCCACAGCCAGGCAAACACTGACAACAGATGCATCGGATTATGCCTTGAGAGCACACATGCAGGCAAATGTATTCAGGGCATGTGGCCCGCAGAACAAAGGCATCTTCACATCAATCAAAAAGAGATGCTAACTGTACAAAATGCCCTTATAGCTTTCAAGCACCTGCTGCATCCAGGACAACTACTACTAAAGACAGACAACACCACAGTTATGTGGTACATAAAAGGGGGCACTCACTCCTACCCCCTCTGCAGACAAGCCATGACCTTGTGGAACACAGCTATAAACTACCAAGATGTTCTTCGTCTCACATTGCTGCAGTCATAACCTGTGGGTAGTCCGCTGTCCTCGGTCGGCCCGAATACCAAAGAGTTAGGCTGGCGTCGGTCATGGGCGCCCGGAGCTGACGTCAGTACGTAGTAGTACTTAAGCGCATGACCGACGCCATATCCTCAGTCTTTCTTGCCGCATGGTCCGAAGCAGAAGCAGCGTTTGCAAGTGCCGCTCGTTCTGAAATTTTCAGTTTTCGAGTTTCAGACCAAGACCAAGTTGGGCTAAGTACCCGCTGGGGAAAATTTTGTCTTTTCTTGCCTCAGTTAATCCGGATGTCAGAAAAAGTTAATAATTGTATTTCTTGTGGGAAACAGATACCTCATAGGGACTATCATTCTCTCTGTATTCCTTGCTTAGGGCCTGAACACGACGTAGTCGGGTGTCGCTTTTGCGCTAGATTTAATAAGCGCACCATTAAACGCAGATTAGACTGTGCTAGGCTTGTTTTCGGTAAGCGGTGTAACTACAACATGCCGTCGGATCCTCCGACGCCCGCTACCGCAAAAAAGCGAAAAGATAAATCCTTAAGGTCTAAACCGGATGAGTCCGTTGCGGACGTCGGTTCTATGGAATCTACGGTTGAATCTGTGGATCCAGCCGAGGTCTCGGCTGAATCCCAGGGGGAACCTTTCTTTTTGCAGGAGTTGGGCTCTCAGGAGTTAGGTCAGGCCGAGGGTGCTTCTCAAGTCTCTGTGGTTCCATCCTTACAAAAGGTTATTAGGCCTTCTACTTCAGTCACTAAAGGCCCTGCTAAGGCTAGACCTGGTATTTCTGGTACGGGCCACAGCCCTGGTTCTTCGGGCTCTGTTCCTAAAAAACATATGTTGAAAATGGCAGAGGATTTGATTACTTTGATCAGGGGTTCCATGCCCCCTCCAGAGAAGAGGCCTAGGGTAGAGACAGATTTAGAGGGAATGGAGCATTCCTCAGATTACTCTGAGTCCTCAGCTGAGGATATTCAAGATTTTCCTCCCTATTCTGATTCGGATTCAGAGGATTCCTGTCCTTCTGCTTCACCTCCAGAGGATTTTTCCTTTTCTGAAACCTTGCATTCCATGAGGGAGCATTTCAAGTGGGAAGGTCAGGATTTTTCAGATTCTCGGAAGAGGCTTAGGGAATTTTTGTTTTTACCACAACATAGACCTTTGGCTATTCCCCCTGTTTTAGATGTTGTTCAGGATGTTTTTTCTGAAGCTTCCCTTAATCCTGATTCTTTACCCCCTGCCCCCGTCAAGCCAGACAGGTATTATAGAGTTCCAGAGGCACATAAATATTTGTATAAGAGCCCTAGAGCTGACCCGGAAACTATTATTCAAGGGCCTAAGGGTGCCAGGGCTTCTGTGGTTAAGAATCCAGTTCCTTTGGATAAAGATTCTAGAGCGTTGGATAGGTGGGGTAAAAAAGTGTACACATCTTCTACGTTAGCTATGAGGGCTTTAAATTGCCAATTCCATATGCTGAAGTATCAGAACTTTCTGTTAGGTCAATTGAAATCTAAGGTAGATGCTTTATCTGAGGGTATAGAGTGTAAGGAATTGCAGGACTTGGTTCATGCTTCAGATCAAGTTGGTAAACATTCCTTGCAGTGTGGCTTTGATGCCCTTCAGGCTTCTTCCAGGGTAGCTGCTACTGGTTCAGTTATTCGTAGACATGCCTGGCTTAAGGATCAAAATTTGTCAGAACATGTTAAAGCTTGGATTTTGGATGCTCCCCTTCAGTCTGAAGTTCTTTTTGGTTCCCCTGTGGAGTCAGTTTTGAAAAAGATGGAAGACAAAGCTAAGTCTATGTAGACCGTTAAGGAATTTTTGCAAGTGCAGCCCCCTAAGTTTAGCAGGAACTGGCCTGCAAGAGGATGGTCTTACCCTTCTTCAGATTTTCAGTCTAAGGGCAGGTCTAGACGTGGTAGGGGCAGGGCTCACGCTCAGGGTTCTTTCAGACCTAGGACTTGGAGTTCTCCTGCACAATCTTCTGGTGAGGGCAGGGGTCAGCCTTTTCGTAAACAGACCCAATGACCTGTATCTCCAGCTGCCAGATCCTTCCTTTCTGGCAGCTCCTCTAGGAGGAAAGTTGGCACTTTTCAAACAAAATTGGCATTTGGTCACCCAGGACAAATGGGTGTTGGACATAATAAATCAAGGCTACAAGTTTTATTTTCACATTTTCCCCCTTTCAAAGGCATGCCAGATGTACCTCCTCACAAAGGCTGGAGGCTCAGGAACAAATTTCTTTGCTTTTACAGATGGGGGCAATCCAGGTGGTCCCTCCGTCAGAAGAAGGCCTAGGCTTTTATTCTCGTCTATTCCTAGTGCCAAAGAAAGGAAACACTTGGAGGCCAATTCTGGATTTGTCCATTCTCAATACATACCTAGACATTCCAAAGTTCAAGATGTTAACATTACAGCAACTTCTGCCTCTGCTAGGCAAAGATCACTGGATGGTAAAACTCTGGATCTCAAAGAGGCCTATCTTCACATTCCTATCAGGCCCAGCTGCAGGAGATTCCTGCGTTTTCGGGCTGGTACTTCTCATTATCAGTTCTCTGCATTGCCCTTTGGTTTATCTACTGCGCCCAGGGTGTTCACAAAGGTTCTGGCTCCTGTAATAGCTTTCTTAAGACTGAGGGGAATACAAATTTATCCCTATCTGGACGATTGCTTAATTCTTGCTCAGGACAAAGACAAGTTACTTCAACATCTACAGTATGTAATGGCAGTTTTAAGGTGCCTAGGGTATTCTGTGAACGAAACAAAGTCCAGTCTAGTACCCTCTCAGGACATGTGCTTTCTGGGTGTGAGACTGAATACAGCCTTTCAGATGGCTTTTCTGACCCAGGACAAACAAAGAACTCTTCATCTATACTTCCAGCAATTGTCAGTACTGTCCAGGCTGACTGCAAGGACAGTCCTTCAAGCCTTGGAGTTCATGGCATCTTGCATTCTGGTACTTCCCAATGCCAAACTGCATATGCGGAAGCTACAATGGTATCTGAAAAGTGTATGGACTCAACACTGCCACGATTTGGACACTGTCATTCCGATAATACCTTGCATCCAGAAGGAATTCTTGTGGTGGGCACAGGAATGTCACCTAAACAAGGGACTCTCTGTGACCCGACCAGAGGCGAGTCAGATCTTAACGACGGATGCCTCAGACCTGGCTTGGGGAGCACACTTCAATGGGAAATGGATTCAAGACACGTGGCCTCCCAAACTACAGCATTTGCATATCAACATGAAGGAGATGTTAGCAGTCCAGTTTGCCCTGATGGCTTTCAAGGGCCAACTTCAACCAGGACAGGTGTTGATACAAACAGACAACACTACAGTCATGTGGTACATCAACAAGCAGGGGGGGACCCATTCTTACCCTCTTTGCAGACAAGCTATGATATTGTGGGAGACTGCTCTGGGTTTGCACATCACTCTTCAAGCACGGTTTCTGCCAGGAGCACAGAACTCCCTAGCAGATGTATTGAGCAGACAAATTGTGGATCCCCACGAGTGGAAATTGGATCCCCAGGTATTTCAACAGTTGACAGTGGCTTGGGGAACTCCAGACATAGATCTGTTCGCTTCTCCTCTAAATTTCCAACTACCAAAATTTTGCACAAAGATGTTTCACCCAAAAGCTTGGAAAGTGGATGCTCTATCTTTCAGTTGGAACAACCTTCACGTCTATGCTTTTCCTCCTCTGCCTCTCCTTACCAAGGTACTCTTGAAGGTCAGGCGGGACAAGCCTTGCATGATTTTAATAGCACCAGATTGGCCACGACAGCACTGGTATCCTCTGCTGAGGAGTTTAATTCAGGAGCCTCCTTGGCCTTTGCCACAACTTCCTCACTTGTTGTCCCAGTCAAGCAGTCATTTGCTCAATGTCAGGGTGCAGTCCCTGCATCTAACGGCCTGGTGTATCCTGTTTTAAAGCCTGTGGGTTCTCAGCTTCCTCAACAGGTTTTAGATGTCATTTTGGAAGCTAGGCGGCCCAGCACTAGAAAAGTTTATGCTGATAAATGGAAGAGATTTTTTCTTTGGAGCACAACAAAGGACTTTGATGTCTCGGTACCTAATTTGAGTTGTACACTGCAGTACCTTACTGAGTTACTAGACAAGGGGTTGTCATTTTCCTCTGTGAAGGTTCATGCTGCAGCCATTTCTGCTCACTATGATTGTGACCCTCCTTTATTTTCTCACCCTTTGTTTAAGCAATTTCTTAGAGGGGCAAAAAATATAAGACCCCCACGTAGAGCTCCTACTCCTTCCTGGGATCTCAATTTTGTGTTGGAGAAGCTTACTCTGCCTCCTTTTGAACCTGCAGCTACGTCTGAATTGAAGTTTTTGTCTTGGAAGACTGCCTTTTTGTTGGCCATTACTTCTGCTAGAAGGGTATCTGAATTGCAGGCTCTCATGGCAGTTGAACCCTTTCTAATATTCCATAAGGATAGAGTTTCTTTGCGTACTAACCCTACTTTCATGCCAAAAGTGATTTCTAATGTGGCCTTGAACCAGTCTATCCATTTGCCTACCTTTTATGCTGATCCCCAAAATAAGGGGGAAAAAATCTTGCATTCTTTGGATATACACAGGCAGTTACGTTATTATTTGAGCAGAACTAAGGAGTTCAGACAGACTCAACAGTTAATTTGTTTCTTTTGCTTTGGGTTCACAAGGGAAAGCTGTTTCAAAGCAGACTATTTCAAAGTGGATTGGTAATTGTATTGCTTTTTGTTATTCTCATCATGGGAAGGATGTTCCTGCTGGGATTAGACCTCATTCCACTAGGGCTACTGCCACTTCTACTGCTTTTTTGAGGGGTGTAGCTACTAAGGATATTTTGGAAGCAGCTACTTGGAGTTCAGTTCATACTTTTACTAAACACTACCATCTCCCTCTTTTCTCCAAATCCAGGGCGGGGTTTGCCACTGCAGTTTTACAGGGCATGTTAGCAGCCCCTAATGCTTTCTAGTTTGCCAGCCTCCCTTTTCCTTTGCTTTGGGATTCTATCCACAGGTTATGACTGCAGCAATGTGAGACGAAGAACATAGTACAGTTTTGTACCTACCATAAATGTAGATGTTCGAGGATCCACATTGCTGCAGTCCTATTTTCCCTCCCTCCTTCCCCTCTTTGGATTGGGGTTGTTGTTGTGGTTTGTTGTTATTGTTCCTTGGGGATAATTATTAGTTTTCTCCTTTGTGGCTCTGGCCTTTTCTTTTTTAAGGCCTTCTGACATCTGGGGCAAGAAAGACTGAGGATATGGCGTCGGTCATGCGCTTAAGTACTACTACGTACTGACGTCAGCTCCGGGCGCCCATGACCGACGCCAGCCTAACTCTTTGGTATTCGGGCCGACTGAGGACAGCAGACTACCCACAGGTTATGACTGCAGCAATGTGGATCCTCGAACATCTACATTTATGGTAGGTACAAAACTGTACTTTCATCTGCAAGCACAATTCCTGCCAGGAGAGAAAAACATACTGGCAGACGACTTAAGCAGAAACGTCATGGATCCCCACAAATGGGAATAGAATCCACAAATATTCAAAATGATAACACAGAAATGGTGGAGCTTGGACATAGATCTGTTTGCATCCCCAATGAACTGCCAGCTACAAAAATTCTGCACAAGGAGTTACCATCCACAAGCATGGAAAGTGGATGCCCTCTCATTCAGCTGGGAGAACCTACAAGTACACGCTTTCCCACCACTACCTCTCCTGCCAAAGGTACTTATAAAAGCCAGGCAAGAAGAGCCAAAGATGATCCTGATTGCACCAGACTGGCCAAGCCAGCACTGGTACCCAATCTTAAAGAGCTTAGCACAAGAATCACACTGGATTTTGCCTCAGATCCCACATCTGCTGACTCAGCACAACAAACAAATACTACACAGCCAGCTAAAGACCTTAAACCTAGCTGTATGGAAGATTCCTTAGTCAAGCAAGCAATGCCTCTCTCCAAAGCTGTTATGGATGTCATTCTGGAGGCCAGAAGGCCTAGTACCAGGAAAGCCTATTCGGATAAATGGAAGAGATTCTATGCCTGGAACCAAGCTCACAGCCTTGACCCTTTTGTCCTAAACATTCCTCAGATACTACAATACTTAACTGAGATGCCGGACAAAGACCTCTCCTTTTCATCCATCAAGATCCACACCTCTGCCATTTCTGCTCATTACAACACGGATGCACCAATTTTCTCTAATCCTATGTTAAAACAGTACCTCAGAGGGGCTAAAAACATAAGACCGCCCCGTAGAACACCTACTCCAACTAGGGACCTCAACTTTGTTTTGGAAAAATTAACTTTACCTCCTTTTGAGCCAGCTAACACAGCAGAATTAAAATATATCTCTTGGAAAACTGCTCTGCTCCTGGCAATAACATCAGCACGAAGAGTTTCAGAATTACAGGCACTAATGGCAGTGGAACCTTTCCTCATTTTCCACCAGGACAGGGTGTCTTTAAGAACTAACCCTATGTTTATGCCAGAGGTGGTATCCAGTGTGGCTCTAAACCAAACTATTCACCTGCCAACTTTTTATCCTAAACCACAGAATAAAGGGGAGAGACTACTGCATTCTTTGGACATTCACAGGCAATTATGCTTCTACTTGGACAAAACCAAAGCTTTCAGAAAATCTGAGCAATTATTGGTAGCATATGCAGCAGGAGCACAGGGAAAAGCCATTTCAAAACTGACTACTTCAAAATGAATAGGACATTGTATACATTTCTGCTATACATACCATGGAAAACCTGTACCTAGCAGCATTAGATCTCACTCCACCAGGGCAACAGCCACTTCAACTGCCTGCCTCAGAGGAATACCTTACAAGGATATTTTGGAAGCAGCAACTTGGAGTTCTGTATATACCTTCACCAAGCATTACCATCTGCCTCTATACTCTAAATCCAGAGCTGGCTTCGACACTGCAGTGCTGCAGGGCCTTATAGCCACCCCTAATGCCTTATTGAACCAGCCACCCTACCTCAGCTTTGGGATTCTACCTAAGTGTAATGATTGCAGCAGTGTAACATGATGAACATAGTACAGTTTGTACCTACCATAAATGTAGATGTTCAAGTGTATACACTGCTGCAGTCCAGGTTACCCTCCCTCCTTCCCCTCTTACTGGGTGGTACATACCTATGTCTTCTACCCTTTACTACCTATGGGGAGTATTTGCTGGTAGCTGTAAGTTGTTGTTTGCTTTTCTTACTCATGTTTTATTAGCAATTAAAACTGCCTACCTACTTAGAGGCACCTGACATTTGGGGCAAGAAAAACTGAAGAAAATGGCGTCGGCTGCATATTATATACCCCTGTCGCACTGACGTCAGGGAGGAGGCGACAGCAACCGACGCCGGACCAAGACTTTGGAACTCAGGCCGACTGGGGAACCGCCTGACAGCAGGATAACCCAAGTATAATGACTGCAGCAGTGTATACACTCGAACATCTACATTTGTGGTAGGTAGAAAACTGTACTTTCTGTTTAGGCCAGGAACACGACCATACTACCTGTAGCATCTGCCAGTAGATCATATCCAAAACTCTCTGCAGTCTGGCAGCCTTAAATTTATACCTAGAGAACCAGAAGTTAAAAAGACTAGCTTTCCGAATGGATTTGGAGTCAGCCATTGAGGCGGAGCCACCTAAAAAGAAGGCCAAACTTTTCCTACCACTTCTGATCCTCTTTCGTCGGATACCCCGCCAACCGGCGATAAAAGGGGTTGAGGAACGCCTGCTACAACCGGTACCTCCAGAAACTACCCTCGAGGAAGCCGCTTCTGAAGTACTGGTAAGCATGTCCTTGGAGGTTATTCTGATGGTGGCTACTGCCGAGGTCAAGGGGGAACCAGGCACCACCTGATGCCCATCCACTGTCCAGGAATCTGAAACCTCACCCACAGGCCAGATACCGGAAAGTAGACCCTAAGCATCTGCCAAGTTAAAAAAGAAACAAAAGACTAAACATTTATCTGCTCCTTCTGAGGAACAACCTGATTGGCAACCCTTTTCACAGTCTTTACTGCAGGCCTTCATGGCCGTTAGGCCCTCAGCATCCACAGTAGCCACATTGCCTGTCCTAAGTCTTAGGCCTGCCTCAGTTGCTTCTATCCTTACGACCTTTATAGGTTCATAGGTAGGTACTAGGCTATTGGCCCTAGGGCCTATATAAGCCTAGCCAAAAAGGTACCCTGGCTTTCGCCACCCAAAAAATTATTTTCCTGTGCCCCTGTTGAGCAGAGCTCCAGAGGTGATCCCTGGGGTAAATTTCCTATTTCCCATCCAATCATCAAGATTTTTTTGAAGAGTGCTAATGAAGATCTTTGTTTGATATTGATAGGTAGTTTGTTCCAGAGTATGGGAAGTCTCTGGGACAGGAATCTATCTCTCCAGCATGTTCTGTTTATTGTGGCGACAAGGTGTAGGTCCCTAGAGCTTGTAGCTCGGAGGGATTGGAATTTCTTTAAGTGGAGCATGTTCAGCAGCTCTGGGTTTGACATAGCTTTGTATGTTAGGCAGAGATCGCCTCTGAGCAAGCGATATGCAATGGAGCAAAGCTGGGTTTTTTGAGATGGTCTGCATAGGTCATCTGTTTGAGGCCAGTAATCCTCTTTGTGAGGTATTTCTGCGGCCTTTCCAGTTGTTGTAGATGTCTTGTGAGGTACATACCAAAAGAGGCGTTGTACTCTATAATGGGTCTAATGAGTGACGAGTTTAGGGGAACAATGACCTCTTTTTTTCCTGGATGAGAAACCTTTTGTGATGAGGTGTGCCACGTAGAAGGATTTCCTGACCACTGTGGCAATGTGATTTTCAAAGGAGAGACTACTGTCCACCTGTGTCCCAAGGTCTCTTATCACGCTTTTGGTGTTAAGTAGACTACCACCTGTGTGGTAGTTCATGGGTACAGAGTTCTTACCAAAAGGGATGATAATGCACTTTTTGGCATTGAGCTTGAAGCCATGGCTTTGAGACCAGGCATCTGTCTCAGTGAGGCCCTTTTGTAGGATGTCCACATCGTTAGGAGTTTCGATTATGGCACCTAGTTTGCAGTCATCTGCGAACTTCGTTAGCCAAAGACCTTCTGTGTTAGCCTGTACTTCAGAAAAGTAGATACCGAACAGGAGAGGACCCAGGACTGAACCCTGTGGTACTCCACCTGTCACTGGTCTGAAGTCGGATTTGGGGTTTGCTACTTTCACAGTGTGGGTTCTGTCAGTGAGCCAGTTGGCAACCCATCTTGTGACATAAGGATTTATACCTAGTTTAGTGAGTTTATCTATAATTCCAGAGTGGAGGATGGTGTCAGAAGCCTTGACGAGATCTAGATAGGCTGTGTGAACCACCTTACCGTCGTCTAAGGCTTTGGTGACTGTTTCAAAGAAGTCTGTCAGGTTTAGGAGACATGATCTGCCTTTTACAAATCCGAACTGGGTGGGGTCCAGAGTTTGGAGATTACCAATGTCTTTGTTTATATGTTCCATGATGATACGTTCATGGCCTTGCAGACCAGGCTTGTTAGGCTAATAGGCAGTAGTTCCTGGGGTCCATAGCGGCACCCCCTTTGTGGAGTGGGATAACCGTTGCTGTGCCCCATTCAGTGGGCACAAAGCCTGAGGAGAGGCTATGATTGAACATGGTGCTTAGGTGGGGCGCCAATTCATTCTGTAGTTCGTGTAAAACACAGCCTAGGATTTTGTCAGGTCCCATGGATGCTGTGTCAGGAGGAAGAAACCCCCTCCTCCTCCTCCTCCTCTGATGAGTCAGTTACCTACTCCTCTCAAATAGTTTCTCCCTTGGACTATTGCTCCTCAGATGTGGACTCCATTGAGGGAGGACCCCCCCCCCCCTGAGGATATTACATTTGGAGAAACTATTACTAAAATGAGGGAGTACTTTAAGTGGGATACAACTCAGATGACAGAAATTCACAAAAGGTATTTTGAGTTACTCCAGGTGGAATCACCCTCCCAATCAGATATCCCTCCTGTGATTCCAGTATACCTGGATGCTTTTGCATCAGCCTCAAAAACTCCTGATTCTCAACCTGCTTCTTCCAAGAGACCTGACCATTTTTATAAGGTCCATGATGAGCACAAATTTCTTGTGACGCCCCCCCTTGCCAGACCCTGCAGTTATAGCAGTGGCCCCTGACGAGCAGTCCAGACTCATTACTTCATCCCCTCTTTTGCCTACAGACAAGGATAGCAAGGTAATGAAAAGGCTGAGGAAAAAGACATATACCTCTTCCACTCTAGCCTTTAGGGCAATTAATTACCAGACACACATGGTCAAGTATGCCTTAGATTTGATTTCACAGGCTTCCTCCTTGCCTGACTCCCCAAACAAGTTACAAGTAGCATCCAAGCTGTCCCTGGCATCTCATGTAGCCAGACGCTCAAAGTGCCGCTATGATGCAGCTGAGGCCTCTGCAAGGTCTGCTGCATCAGCTTCTATTTTACGCAGATATTCATGTTTTCAACTACAGCCCCTGCCTGAGGACTTTAAGACCAAGATTTTGGGCTCACCCCTGGACACTAAATTCCTGTTTGGCAAACAGTCTGCTGATCTGTTTAAAAGCTTCCAGGAGAAGTGTAAGGAACTCCAGGACCTGAAGCACTTACTGGTCTCCCCAGTACCAAAATGTTATAGGAATTATCCTGCAAAGACCTCTTTTGTAGACCTTCCAGCCCATCCTCCTCTTCCATCTCCAGACATAGAAAACGGACCATGAAAACAACCACCCCAAAGGCAGCCCCTTCACAGCCCCCCAACAGGCAGCCCTTTCAAGACAGGAGTAATAATGCGTGACTGCCTCAACCACCTTCCTCTCTCATCATACCTCTCTCACTGTCGTCCCGTCTGAAAAGGTCACTTCAGACCGCTGGGTCCTTGCAATAGTGGAAAAAGGATACTTCATGTCTTGACTGGAAAACCCATGCCATTAGGCATCCCATTCCCTCCCAAGAACCATCTACACCTAATCCCTCAGATTATCCAAGAGCTTCTCACCCAGGGGACCATAGAACCTGTCCCCCAGGCCATTAAGGAAACGTTTTCTACTTCAGGTTATTCCTAGTACCAAAAAAGGATGCCCCTTGGAGACCCATCCTGGATCTAGCCTTCCTAAACCTATTTCTAAAGGTCCCTTCCTTCAGAATGCTATCCTCCAAAACCTTCTTCCACTATTGCCACCCAAGGCTTTCCTGGACACTTTAGACTTGAAGGAGGCTTACCTCCACATACCTATTCATCCATATCACAGGAACTATCTGCACTTTGCCTGACCCTGTTCAGACTTTCAGTTTACTGCTTTGCCCTTTGGTTTATCCACTGTACCAAGAGTCTTCACAAAGTGTCTAGTCCCAGCAGTAGCCTACTACAGGATCAAGAGCATTCAAATCTACCCCTACCTAGATGGCATCCTCATTCTTGCAGAAGGAGAAGACACCCTCAGAAATCATCTGCTTCTCTCCATGTCACTGCTCCAGAGGTTGGGATTCACACTACCTGAAAAAAAAATCATCCTTCACCCCAGCACAGGACAAAACCTTCCTGGGATGCAGGATAAGGACCAAACTGATGAAGGCTTTCCTCCCTCAGGACAAGGTAACCTCCCTGGTTGGCCACTTCCAGGACCTTCTCCTAGTCAACCAGTTGTCAGCCAGGCAATTCATGTGCCAACTAGGTCTTATGGCAGCTACCATTCCTATGCTGCTACTAGCCAGTTTGCACATGAGAAAGTTACAGTGGTAACTGAAGAATGTGTGGTCACAACACAGCAACCTACTGGACTTTCAGATACCTTTCCTTCCATGTCTAAAAGCAGAATTGAAGTGGTGGATTCGGCAGGTACAACACAATCCAGGGCTACCCCTACAACCCACCACACCAACACAACTAATGCACACAGATGGTTCAGATCTAGGCCGGGGAGCAAACATGAATGGCCTCAAGGTGCAAGCCCTATGGGAGCCGTTCCTCCAGAGAAAGCACATCAGCGTAAGGGAGATGACTACAGTCCACCTACCCCTGCAGGCCTTTCTCCCTCTTATGCAGCCAGGCCCCCTACAGATCTTCATGGACAACACCACTGTAATGTGGTACATCAACAAACAGGGGGGGGGGGGCAGGTCTTACCTGCTCTGCAGGCTAGCAATGCAAGCATGGGAATTAGCCGCTCTGAACAAAATTTCACTGCAGGCAGTATGTATTTCATCCCAGGGCAACCACCAGGTGGACGCTCTCAGCAGATCATTCTCTCTACATCACAAGTGGATGTTGCACATAGATGTTTTTCTAGACATTGTCAACTAGTGGGGCACACCTCAAATCAATTTTTTTGCCTCCCCCCAGAAGAGACAGTTGAAAATATTCTGTGCCAAGGACCCCCTCCCCACTAGCTTGGATAGTGGACGCCTTAACCATCTCATGGAAAGGACTGTGTCTGTATGCTTTCCCTCCCTTCCCTCTCATTCAGAAAGTCCTCCTAAAAATCAGGAGGGACATGCCAAAAATCTTGCTAGTGACTTCCTATTGGCCAAGGCAGCATTGGTTCCCCCTTCTTCAATCTCTTGCCAAGGGCAGTCACCACAAGTTGCCTCACAAGGTGGACCTTCTCACGCAACAGAAAGGATATCTCATTCACCCACACCTGGAGATGCTTTGCGTAACCCTGTGGGTGCTAAACGTTTAATTCCCTTCAGACACTGTTACACTGAGGATGTGCTGTCTAGCCTGAAAAAGGCCAGGAAACCCAATACCAGGAAGTCGTATGTTTCCTAATAGGAAAGGTTCTCCAAATGGTGTCTCCAAAGGCATAGGGATCCCTTTCAAGCTGATGTTCCTCTAGTTTTAGCCTATGTGTGTCAGCTCATAAAATCAGACCTTTCATATTCTTCAGTGAAGGTTCACGTATCTGTTGTTTCTGCCTGCTTACCTCTGGACCATCCTGTACTCTCCAGACTGGATATTAAACTCTCCTTAAAAGGGGTGTCTTGCACATTAGGCCACCAAAGAAACCTATCCTGCCACTTTGAGACCTAAACTGTGTTCTAGAAAAACTTACACTGGCCCCATTCGATTCAGCCAGAACTGCCTCCCTACAGATGTGCACATGGAAAACAGTCCTCCTGGTAGCCATTACCTCAGCCAGAAGGGTGTCAGAATTACAAGCACTAATGGTATCCCCACCCCCACTCTCTTCCACAAAGATAGGGTGACTCTGCGAACCAACCCCTCCTTCATGCCCAAGGTGGTCAATGAGCGGTCACTAAATCTGTCTATTTACTTACCCACTTTCTTTCCTTCTCCTAAAAATGACAGAGAGAGAATACTCCACTCCCTTGATGTCCACAGGCAACTAGGGTTCTAGTTGTACAAAACTAAGGCCATTAGAAAGTCTAATCAGCTCTTTGTGTCCTTCCATCCCAGGGCCCTGGGGAAGGCAGTAGCCAAACAAACTGTTTCCTGCTGGATAAGGGAAACTATCCACTTTTGCTATTTCTACCATGGAAAACAATTGCCTCATCGTGTCAGGGCACACTCTACAAGAGCTGTAGCTTCTTCTGGGGCCTTCCTAAAAGGCCTGGACACAACTGCCATCCTTGAGCAGCCATGTGGTCCTCCATACATACCTTCATCAAACATTACAAACTGGACCACATTTCCAAAGCCAGAACTGGATTTGAAAGGGCAGTCCTGCAGAGATTCCTGGAATCTGCTGCTACTTTCTCCACCCTGCCTCCTCCTTAAGCTGTGGTACTCTCCCACAGTAAGAATACTGCAACATGAGAATAGAAGGACATAGAATAGTTGTGTAAAATCTTACCATAAACATAGATATCCTTCTCTTCCATTTTGCAATATCCCTTCCCTCCTTCCTATCTCCTTTAATTACATTTCACCTGTCTAGAGGGTATCTTTGGGCACTACCTGGACTATGGTCAGACTGGGCAGTCAGTTACATTTCTCCTGTCTACAGGACATTATTTGGCACTACCTAAACTGTTGTCTGACTAGGCAGTCAGTTCTGAGGTCTGTGCGTGCAGACATCACATTTAAGGCCCCTGGTTTATGGCCCTGCGTGTGACGTCCCATGTACTAGCAGCAACCAGGCTTGAGCTTTTTTATAGGAGCCGATGTTTGGGTCGCCTGAGGTGGAGGATCCCACAGTAAGAATATTGCAACATGGAAGAGAAGGACATCTATGGTTATGGTAAAATTTTACACAGCTATTCTTTCTTACCATAACATTCCATTTGTGTTGTCCATTTTCAGTCATCCTCAAATTCCCACCCTTCTACCCCCTCACCTGTAGGAAGAAGCAACTACATGAGGACACATTAGGCACCTTATGTTCCTTAGGTGTTGAACACCAGTGTTGGCACTTTGTAGGGTTATTTCTTCTGTTTTTTTTTTCTCCCTGTATCGAGCTGTATGTATTTTCTAAGGGGAATGGGGACCAGAGCATCATGGGTAAGGAGGAGCTCAAGAGTTTGTAGTTTTCCACGAGCTGAAATAGTGGTCGAGTTGGACCAGATGGACCCTTATGTTAAGGATGAATGGAAATGGACAACACAGATGGAACATTATGGTAAGAACATTATTCTTATTTTACTTGGTTACTTTACTCCCTCCTCCCTCTTTTTTTCCTTTTTAGTGTATTTCCAAACATTAATGACATGGTGTGGCACATGGCTGACATTCCTCCAACAAGTTTAACAAAGTTAACAAAACAGTCTTTCTCAGCCACTTTTTCTTGTAAAGCCGTATTTCATAAATGTGATTGATGCTGTATAGTCCAACATTTATTCACTAATTTCAGCGTTGCTGGTCTTCCTGTTCATCTCCATCTCCCAGCCTTAGACTGGTTCAAGTCCATGGTACTCATGATTCTTCTAGTTAACTGCCATGCTTTTTCTGTCTCTCAAGCATTTTCCTTTGGAATTCTGGAAATGGTTTCAATGGCAAAGTTTCTCTATGAGTCTTAACATAAGAAGAATGAGATACAGAGTCCCCTTTTGTTTGATGGCTAACCCATTGTTGGACAAACTTTTGTATTTTCACTTAGCCTGTTCTGCATCAAAAAATAAGTTAGATCCTTCAGGAAAGAATTTTCTGAAGACAGCTGAATCTGACACCTGCCTTTTGACATTTCCTGATTACTGGGATAAATTTGCTTTTCATCTGCTTGGTGTACATTTATTAATCATTTTCCTTAGTCTACTGTCTCCAATTTTTGATATTTTGCCCTTCTGCCACAGTTTTGTCAGGATCATCTCTTTATGTTAGTATGATTGCATCTTTACTAATACAGGTCTTGGCTACGTTTTGAACATACATATGATGTGTCATTTCATTTAACAAATCCTGCTGTGGAATATTAGTCCAGTTACTTATTTGTGCTTTCATGAAGTAAGTACAGTCTGTTACTCCATACTCAGCCAGCTTTTACTTCATTTCAACTTCTGAATTTTGCAGTTTTATTAATTAATCTGAATAGCTATTCAAACCTTCTTCCTTTTTTTCCAGCCTTTTGTTATTTGAATTGATACACTCCCTCCATGTTTCACTTGTTTTAAACAACTTTGAGCACATTTTAATGTGTTTTTTTTCTGTAAATTACTGGAAGCCATCTCTTGAACCAAAGCTGGAGCTTGAACTTCTTTTTGATGAACAGCTACAGGATTCTTCCCTGGCAGTGTTTTCTGTTAATATATTTCTGGTTGATTTTCTTTCAGGTTCTTTAAATTTCTTTTCTGGCACACAGGTAGTGTACTTACTAGCCAGAAACTGAATTTTACTCAAGCTGACAATGTCATTGTCTGTTCACATTTTCTGTTTTCACACTGAGAGAACTGAAGTTATACTGTTGATCAGTGTGCAGCTTTCTTGGTGCTCCAAATTATGCTTTTTTTTGTTCAAAACTTGTTTTTGCATTTTAGGATGATCCCCAGAATTTTTTCTTAGAGCTGAAATTCTCTACCAGGACATTATGAAAGACTGTATGCCAATAATGCTTCATTAATTACACTAATATACAGTACACTTTATTTCCATGCTAAGTTCACTAGTAGGAGTATTCATTTCTACAAAGGTACACTGTCAACTAGGTCTTGCAGGTGGAACACCTTACCTTGAAAATGAGCACAATTGATGATGTAGTGAAACTCCGGTGTAAGAAAGAATCTGCTCTTCTAAACAGTGCTTTGCAGTTGCATGCAAATTATTTTCCTATACCTATCCTGACATTGTGGTGTGGTTACTGAGGAAACAGAGTAAACAGGGAAACAAAAAGAAAAAAAAAATCAAAGGAACACTATAATCTGATGTTATGTTGTCCTTATCTTGTTCATTCTTGATGGTTGGGGTCAGAACCGAGCATCGGTTCCAGCTCAGCCACATACTAAAGCTCGAGAGCTTTCACAGGCTCGAGGCTACACCCTATCCCAAGATGCCTAGCGACAGTTACCCAGATCTTGTTTGCCACTTGCTGCTTCGGGATTGCTTTATGCTGGCTCAGGCTAAGTCTGTTTCATTTTTTACCTCTGTAGTGATATTTCGTGTCAAACATTTGATAGTAAGTTATTCAAGAAGCTTCCTTTCTTTTGAGTGTTTTGATTTGGTTCTTTTGCAGGGTTTTTCTTTTTTTTTTTTTTTTTTTTTTTTTTTTTGCTGTTACTGTGTGGGCCATAGTTTTTTCTCAGGCCTTTCTTTACTATCCCGTCTAAATTTAGTATTTTCTCCTTAAAAGAATCTGTTTGAGTCAAAGGATTATTTTTTGTCCCCCTTTTATTTTAGCCCGTTTTAATTAGAGGGCTCCCTCCCTGTGCCTTTTTACTCCCTAAACTTTGAAGGTTTTGCCGTTTTAGTTAGAGGCGTCTCCTTGGGTCAGAGGAGATCGTCGTTTAACTTGGAGAACTCTCTTCTAACTCCTTTTTTTCTTTCCCTATAAAAGTTTAAAAAAAATAATTTGTCTTCTCCCTTATTGTGTTTGTTGGTGCTTACTGTATTGCATAAGGGCTGTGCATTGTAGTTGTGTTTCTTAGCATTGTTGACTATAGTTGTGTCTATTCTTCAACATATCTAAGGATTCTACAAAAGAGTCAAAACCGTCTGGATTCAAAAAGTGACTCGTGCATACAAAAAATGTCGATAGACGGGCACACTAGTTGTGTTTACTGTTTAGTTTCATAGATGTGTACTAAGCTAATGGCCCTGGAGCCTTTACAAGCCTAGCCCATAGGATTACCCAGGCATCATGCCACCCAACCTTAGTTCCCAGTGATCCCCGGGGTGAATTTTCTATTTCCCATCAACTCGTCAAGATTTCTCTTGAAGAAGGGTCAGTGAGGTGCTCTGTTTTACATGTATGGGAAGTCTATTCCATAGCATGGGCAGTCTCTGGATTATGAACCTGTTTCTCCAGCACATTTTGTTGATTGTGGTAATGAGGTTGAGGTCTCTGGAGCATGTGGTTCGGAGAGATTGGGATTTCTTTAGATGTAGCATTTCTAACAGAGCTGGGATAGACATGGCTTTGTAAGTGAAGCAGAGATCGCCGCTAAGTAGGCGCTATGAGACAGAGAATAGTTGGAGTTTTTTGAGTCTGTCCATATAGGACAAGTGTTTAAGGCCTAGAATCCTCTTTGTGAGGTACTTTTGCGGCCTCTCCCGTTGTTGCAGGTGTCTAGTGATGTACATGCCAAATGGGGCATTGTACTCAATAATTGGCCTAATGAGGGAAGAGTAGAGGAAGACAGTGAGCTCTTTCTTCCTAGATGCAAAACCCTTAAAAGTGGATGTGCCACATAGAAGGACTTTCCGACCACAGTGGCAATGTGGTGGTCTAAAGAAAGGTTGCTGTCAACCTGTGTTCCCAGATCTCTTATAACGCCTTCAGTGTTCAGTGGACTACCAATGATGTGGTAATTCATGGGAACCAGCTTTTTCCCAAAGGGGATGACGACACATTTTTTGGCATTGAGCTTAAGGCCATGGTTCTGACACCAGTCGTTGGTCTCAGTGAGGCCTTTCTGTAGGATGTCAACATCACTTGGGGAGTTAATAATAGCTCCCAACTTGCAATCGTCTGCGAACTTTGTCAGCCAGAGTCCCTTCGTGTTGGCCTGGACTTCAGAGCAGTAGATATTAAACAGGTGAGGACTCAGGACCAAACCTTGTGGGACTCCACTCGTGACTAATTGGCAGTCTGACTTGGAGTCAGCTACTTTCAAACTTTGGGTTCTATCTGTGTGCCAGTTTCTAACCCATCTAGTGATATAGAGGATGATGCCAAGCTTAGTGAGTTTTTCTGTGATTCCTGAGTGGGGAATGGTATCAAAAGCCTTGGCCAGATCAAGGTAGGCTGTATGAACCACCTTGCCTTCATCCGTAGCTCTGGTGACTGACTCAAAGAAGTCGACCAAGTTGAGCAGGCATGATCTACCCTTCACAAAACCAAATTGTGTGGGATCCAGAGTTTGGAGATTCCCTATATCCTTGTTTATTAGGTCCATGATGATACATTCCATAGCTTTGGATATCAGACTGTTTAGGCTAATGGGGCGATAATTCCCAGGGTCTGTAGTCGCTCCTCCTTTGTGGAGTGGGATGACTGTAGCAGTGTGCCATTCAGTAGGGATAAAGCCTGAGGTGAGGCTGTGATTGAACAAGGCACACAGGTGAGGTGCCAGTTCATTCCGTAGTTCATGTAGAACACAACCAAGGTATATTGTTAGGTCCCATAGAAGCTATATTCTTGGACTTGGACAATGCTTTTTTAACCTGTGCAGCAGTAATACTGGGTGCCTGGCAATCTACTGTTAATGTGATAGGTCCTTTGGGAGGAGAGAGAGGGGTAAAGTTGGCACTCAATCTGTCGGCCAGTATATTGGCAATATCTGCTGGCTCAGTACAGGAGGTATCATTGTGTAGTAGCTCAGAGCAAATCTGGGTATTGCCATGGAGATTCTTTACATAACTATAGAAGGCCTTGTGGTTGTCTTTACTATCTGCCGCAATTCTGTTTTCATAGCTAGCTTTAGAGGATTTGTTGAGGGATCTCAACTTTTTGTTGAGGCTGATAAGGGAGTTTTTCCAATCTTGGCACTTCACCTTATTCTGCATTCCTCCTTCTGTTGTGGAGTTTGTTATGGTAGGGGGCCAAAAGATTGGCTTCCTATTTTTGGAGAAGAGCATTTTGGTTCTATTGGGTATGGCGAGATCCATGCATTTTTGTACATGTTCGTACAGTGCATTGGTGTATGATTCAGCGGTCATGCAACTATTCTTCATTTGCATGGGTGCCGTGAAGTTAGCCACTTCTGTTTTTAGGAGCCCAAAGTTAGGTTTGGAGAAGTTTTTCATGGGGATTACCTTTGTGGGGGCGTGGGAGGGATGTGGATTTCCAAGGTGAATAGTTTGTGGTTGGCTCTAACCAGAGAGGAGCTGACTGTTAATGTAGAGCAACGGTCGCCCGTGTTAGTAATGACCAGGTCAAGGAAGTTGCTACCTGTAGTGGGGGTAAGAATGAGCTGGTCCAGGGCATTGGAATTAATGAATTCCAGGAAACGTTGGGCAAGTGTATTGGTACATGAGTAGTTTTCCCAGTTAATGGAGGGGTAGTTGAAGTCACCCAGTATGAGAGTGTTAGGTTGGACCCTAATATTCTCCAGGGTGCTTAGGAATGTGGAGTGTGAGTCTTGGGACATGGTTGGGGACCTATAGCAGGCTGTGACCTGAATTGCTGTCTTACCCAGTGTTAGCTGTACCTGAAGTATCTCTGATGCATTATGGTTGGCTACCAGTCTGGAGGTGTACGCATCCTTTATGAATATGGAAACACAACCACCTTTGGAGCTTCGTTCCAAGTTCTGGGGCCAAAAGCTGTGGAATGAGTTATAGGCTGGTAGTGCAGGGGTGCTTTCTGCTTCCTTGAACCAGGTCTCTTGTTACAGCACAAATGTCGATGTTCTCCATTTTAAGGAGTACTTTGAACGAGTGCATTTTGAAATTTAGATTTCTAGCATTGAGCAGCATGACCCTCAGATTGCATTTGTTTGTAGCTGTTACGGTGGTAATTTGTTCTTTTGAATACCGCCTAAAAAAGCACTATAAGGGTGGCAAGAGCCGTGACCATTATCCAGAAGCCCAGGGATGACAAAGCATCGAGGTCTGTCAGTCATGTCATCCCAGGCAGACAGATAATGGATCCCCACACTAGGAGCCGTTTACCTGTGGGATTCCTGTTCTATATGCCACGGCTTTAGCTCTAGGGTCGTGCAGGAGCGGAAAAACAAACTGTCACTCAGGGGCTTGTCAAAGGGAATCAGGCCTCAGAATGTTCAGATAAGTCCTCTAACAAATCAGCTTCTTCGATTCCAGTTTTCGAGCTGACGAAGAGATCAGAAAAACAAGTAGCTTCGGATCCGAAGTCTGTTGGGTCCGAGAAGTCTAAGTCTCCCTCATTCCACCTGTGTTGTCAGAACTGACTCGAAGCCAAAAAAGGAGCTGGTCACCATCCTTGAAGCTGGTCCGTTTGGTGCCACAGTCACTCCTTCTGCAGTAAGTGGCTGGTAGCCATAGAACATCCACCCCTTCCTCTCAATCTTCCAGGAGCTTATCAGACGATGATGTGGAAGAAATTGTCAAGAGGTTGCTCTGGACACTGGCCCTAGCGAAAATTCTCTCGAGCCCAGCCCAGAAGGACATGTAGCTGACTACCAAACCTGCCTTGTCTTCCATTCCTCCTTTGACTCTGATGAGTTCGGAGCCAGAGTGCCTGGAGGTCCTTGTGGTGGAACTGTCTGATCCGAAAACCTCTCCTGGTGTCTTGGTTCCGACTTCTGCTCTGATCTCGTCGATGTTGCTTTCTGTCAAGGGATCTGGGAGCCAACACACCCTTGTCTGTTTCTGGGGGGAGAGTCAAACCTGACCCTTGTTGGATCCGACTCTTTCACTCGGGGCTTCGGCGCAGGTGAGTTTAGCGCCCACATCAGCCTCGGAGCCATCATCCTTAGTGCGGGGGAGGTCTCAGGGTTCCTCAGAGACAGAGGCTCTCTTGGGATGGGACCATGGTGCCTTTGAGGTGATGAGTGTGCTGTCTCCTCAGACTGCTCCATCCTCGGCTCCAGTCGCTCTTCCCCTCTAAAGGGCCAGTGTCTTCCTCCACACCATCCCTCCAGCCCAAGTGTTGAGATCCAATGCCCCAGGATGCCTCAGTGGATGAGCCACTCTCTTCTGAAACCTCCCCAAAGTATCCCTTGGAAGAGAACTTGTAAGAGGAAACACCTGGACTCCCCTGAGTCTGTCACGTTGGATACGGACTTAAAGGATTCATAAGGGTCCCCACGGTCACCCTCTGAGGATATCTCCTTTTCAAACATCTTAGAGATCCTGAAGCAGAGATGTGGCTTGATGACCCTCTCGCATTCTGAAGATGAGTCTGTATATCTGGAGGCATTCAGATCTCGACCCTCCACCTCTTGGGTGTCTCCGCCTTTTAATCAGCTCCTTGGTGTAGTCAGTTGAAAAGCGTGGGGCTCTCCTGAATCTGTGGAGCCAGTTTCGAAGAGGCCCAACAAATTTATTACAGCCCCGGAGGATAAACAATTACAACTAAAGGTGTGCCAGTAGATGCTATGGCGGTGGCGGTGGCCACCAAGAAGGAATTAGCCAAAACTTTTTCATCTGCCCATCCTACGAATAAGGACAGATACAGAAAGCGTATGTTTTCTTCAGCGGCCTTTACCCTTAGTTCGCTGAATTACTTATCCCACTTTACTAGACTTCAGAGGGATTTCCTCAAGGAGCTAAGAGATACCCTCCAGGGTACTGCAGCTGCAGGGTACCTGACAAGGTAAACTCTCAGCTTGCTACCTTAAATTCTGTAATAAACTCCTCCATGCACCTAATTTCATATGCAGCCAATGGAGCAAGCAGGGCAGCAAGCACAGGAATAGCTCTGAGGAGACATTCCTGGATGTGTCTTTGTGAGTTTGCTGAACCCTTCAAGTCTTCCTTTATCAACGCCCCTTTTGACGACTCGTTTTTGTTCGGGCCAAAAGTGAAAGTGACTCTTACCAGATGCGAATATGATGGCAAAACTCTGTCTGCTGTGAGAGTACATTTCTCCATCCCTACCAAACATTATCCCAAGTGTCAGAAGGGTGGGAAAATATAGTTCTGGAAGTCCCAAAGAGCTTTGCTGGATGCACGTGGTGATTTTTCCCCAGGGGCAGAGGGGGAAATAACAATGGAAGACGCCACCCTCATGGCAGAGGGAGTTTGCAGAATCAGGGTGACAGAGATACGTTCTCTGGTTGGCCCTTTCAGCACTCCTGAAAGGAGGCCCATTTGTCCAGCTCTGGAGGCAGTCGGGGGGAGATTATCACTGTACCCAAAAGCCTAGCTGGACATCACTCAAGACAAATGGGTATGGTCGATCATATCCAGGGGATACAACATTCCTTTCTCCTTTCCACCCCTTCCACCAGGGTCTATCCCAGACATACCACCCGGTCAATGGGATCAAGCAACCCTAGAAATTCAAAGGTTGCTAAGAAAGAGTCATCCAAGAAGTCCTCACAGACAAAGTCGGATCCAGAACTTACTCAAGGTTCTTTTTAGTTCCAAAGAAGACAGGGGACTGGAGGCCCATTTTGGATCTCTGCAGACTAAACAAGTCCATAAAGAAAACAAAGTTTCGGATGGTGACACTGAAGTCTATACTCCCTTTTCTGAGAAAAGACAATTGGGTGTGCTCAGTAGATCTTCAGGATGCATACTAGTACGTAAAGATGGACAGGTGATCCAGGAGATATCTACGCGTCCGGCTGGGAGCCAGTCATTACCAGTTCAGAGCTGTGCCCTTTTGGTCTCACTACAGCCCCCAGTGTGTTTACCAAATGCATGGCAGTAGTCCCGGCTCACCTGAAGTATCTAGGATTCCGAGTGTTTCCGTACTTAGATGACTGGCTGCTGTCTGCCACCACTGAGCATTTACTGACCAAAGCAAGGGACACTACCATTTGTCTTTGTTCAGAGCTAGGAATCACTATAAACTTTAAAATATCTGCCTTGTTGCCTTCACAGCATATTACCTTTATAGGGGCAGACTTAAACACAAAAGACATGGTAGCAAAACTGCCTCACGAAAGAGTACTAATGATATGCCATCAGGTATCAGTCTTGCTCATGAAGAAGAAAGTACAGGCAAAGTTTGTCCTCAAGATTCTGGGTCCACTGGTAGCTGCAATAACATTAGTCCCACTAGCTCGTCTACACATGAGAGTATTACAGTGGCTACTCTTTGCTCAGTGGTCCATGCAGGACTTACCCATGTCACACAAGATTCTAATTATGGACACCTGCAAGAGGGCTCTACGATGGTGGCTTCAGTCCACGCAGGTAACAATAGGCAGACCGTTTGTTCTCCCCCAACCTGTAGCTACAGTGACCATGGATGCTTCCAAGATAAGGTTGGGGGGGGCATTATCTGAGACAGACTGTCCAAGGGACTTGGCAAGAACAGGAATACCACTTGCACATCATTGTCCTAGAGATAATAGCGGTGTGTGTTCTTCTGGTGTTGCAGGCATTCCAGGCCTCTCTTCACCAGGTACGGTTACAATACAAACAGACAATATGTCCGTGGTGTGGTACATCAACAAACAAGGCGGAAGCAGATCTTACCCCCTGTGCCAAGATGCTCTAAGAGTATGGCAAGGGGCAATATCTTTTCAACGTTTTCTGATTGCATCTCACATCCCGGGGAAATCCATTGTGATAGTGGACAAATTAAGCAGGGCAATTCTTATACCTCACGAGCAGTGTCTGAAACAAATTGAGAACCATATTTTTCGCAAGCGGGGTCAGCCTTGCTGCGAACTCTTTGCCATGTCCATGAACTCTAAATGCAGCAGCTTCTTTGCCCTAATCCCCCTTCCGGGAGAGTCACCAAGGGATGCACTTGTTCACGATTGGCCCCTCGGACTTCTTTATGCATTTCTCCCATTTCCATTAATACTCAAAGTTCTTCAGAAAGCCAAATCATTGAGTTCATATGGTTCCCCTTTGTATGACCCCATCTTCAGGAGGAGCCTTCTTTCCTGGACCCAGTACCGGATCTTCTGACTCATCAGTCAGGAACACTCCACCCCTGTATTCAAACCCTCAAGGTGACAGTGTGGTTTCTCCACTTCCCATCTTAGCCAGGTTTCCAGAATTATCCCCAGCTGTGCGACACATTCTGGTTTCGATGCACAAGAATACAGCTAGGAAACTTTATGCGAGCAAATGGAAGAGATTTTCTTGTTGGACTGACAAAAACCATATAGAACCCTTTACAGCCCCTATGTCAGCAATTCTTGAATTTTTAACAGAAACTTTTAATCAAAGTGTGACTGCAGCCATGATAGGAATACAACTAGCTGCCATATCTAACTGCCATGTAGGAGACATGGGATCCAATATTATGTCTCACAGATTATGCAAAGCATTTCTTAGGGGTGCATTCCTTGTAAGACCTCCCATAAGAGAACCACCACCTCCTAGGGATCTAAATTTGGTACTAGCTTCTTTAATTCTTCCTCCGTTCGAACCAACCTCCTGTTGTCCACTAAAGTTCTTAACTCTGAAGACAGTCTTTCTAATGGCCATTACTCCCGCTAGGAGGGTTTCAGAATTGCAAGCTCTCTCTATCCGTCCTCCCTATTTGATCTTCCATAAAGACAGAGACTCTCTCAGGACAATTCCTTCTTTTCTGCCAAAAGTGTGTTCTTAGTCCAATTTAAATCAGTCTGTTGAGCTACCTGTATTTTTTTCCCAGTCATGTCAACAAGGCAGAATACAAGGTTCACCAATTGGATGTCCATAGCCAGTTACATTTTTACTTGCATAGGACTAAGTAATTTAGAAAATTTGACCAACTGTTTGTTTCATTCTCAGAAAATAGAAAAGGGACTTCAGTTTCAAAAGTCACTTTATCTAAATGGCTTACAGACACTATTACTCATGCTTATAACTCTCAGCACAGGCAGCTGCCAGGAAAAATTTGAGGTCATTCAACTAGAGCTGTATCTACTTCCTCTGCTTTTCAAGCCAGACTTCCTTTGGATTCGATTTGTGCTGCAGCCACATGGGTTAACCGTCATAACTTTATCATTCATTTCATTGCAAAGTAGATGTGGCCTCCCGGAACAGGACATCCTTTGGTTTCACTGTTCTGAAGAGTTTATTCCCTTGAGCCACCTGAGAAGAAGGTGCTGGGGACACTGTCCCAACCATCAAGAATGAAGGCGCAATAAGGACAACATAACATAAAGAAGTTATGTACTCACTATAATGTTCCATGTTTGTTGTCCATATTCTCACCTTCATTCTTGCATCCCACCCTCCTTCCCCCTTCCTGGAGGATTGAGAGGAATTTTTTGAAATTGGCTATGAGTTCTCTGATTCCCTTTGGCCCTCATGAGTTATAGACAGAGGGTTTGGTTGTGTTTTCCATAGTGGGTTGGATAGTCTAGTGATTGGTTTCTTACAAATGAGATCTGGGTATCTGTCGCTAGGCATCTTGGGATAGGGTGTAACCTCGAGCCAGTAAAAGCTCTCGAGCTTTAGTATGTGGCTGAGTCAGAACCGATGCTCTCTTCCAAACCCAACCATCAAGAATCAAGGCGAGAATATGGACAACAAACATGGAACATTATGGTGAGTACATCATTTCTTTTTTTGTTTAGTTCAGCAACAGATTAATTTCTCTCACAGTTGTACACGTGTTTCAGAGCATGACTGATGCACTTTAATCTGGGGCACATTTGCATGCAGGTGGCTACCCACGGTGATTAGATAGGGACTGTATCCCCTTGGTTACGGAAGATCAACCTCTTTTTATAGAATATGAAAGCTGTGTACTTATAATGATACATTTGTCTTCTATAAAATGTCCTTTGTCCATTTCTCCTACATTAATGTGTATCTGATATGTGGAGTCTCCTCTCTTATCATCTTTTTTTTTTCTTCATCTTACTCAGTGGGACTTGTTTAATGCATGATAAGGGAAGACAGTTCCTGACAGCCTTAGATAGTTTTATCTGTTAAGCAGTCCTAATGCCTATGACATTTGTTCTGTTCACATAAGACAGGCATTCTTACAGATCACTCATTATTGGAAATGCATAACTTAAATTTCATGATGCCAAGAGACCCACTTGCCTGCTTCAGATGTAGTGAGATAATGTCTGACTGGGGGAGATGCTGCCTGGAATGCCAGTTTAATTGAAGTTTGTGTCAGTCAGTTTATCTCTGCTTACCTTTACCTTTAGAAGACACTTTAGTTTTAATTAGCATTCTTTAGCTGAGCTCTTCTGCAGGGCATAATGTTATAAGCATGTTTTACATTAACTTGCTTGTTGCTCCAACAAGGACTAAGAACTCACTCCAGTGATGTTTTCAGAATGATAGCGTGGATATATAGGTAGTTATCATATTCGTGGTTCATCAAGAGACAGTTAAAGTGGGTTCTTTTTTGCCATCCATCTTCAATTTTGGGATTTTGTAACTGTATGCATGGTTAGAAATGAAATTTAGCTAACAGTTATAACAGAAAACATTTCTGAATTTTTATTTGTTTATTACTTACTGAATGTTTCTGTCCTTGTGTATGGGGTGCAATTACTCATTGTGGTGGAAGGAACAGCCATTTACCAGGAACAGGAGAATACGTTACAGTAGAGCAATAAAACATGGCTGCTGCAGATGTGGATCGTGAACATTTTAAAACTGATGCAAAAGAGAGGCTTCACACTGATTACAGTTCACTTTAGAAATCCTTTTAAAAATTCAGATATATTTATTTTGTGTAGGCAGTTATGTTAATGTTAGGCATTCAGAAGTATTTTGTTTGGTTGACTTTCTTATGTCATTATTATTGTCATTATTGTTTCCTTCCTCCTAGGAATCTGTGGGCATATATCTTAATAAGAATAAGGCTGTACTCATTTTCATTTTTAATGATAATTAGGTCGTCTGATTTTTATTTTTTTATCTGAACCTCCTCTTGTTGGACATAGGGCAGCTGACAGGAGGAATGGGCCTTTATATAAGTAAATGTTTTGAAGAAAAAAAACTGGTGAGTGGTATTTGGAAGTGGTTATGAGCTCCTGAAAGACTGCTTGCCAACACAGATCCTGCTGAAGATTCGGTAATGTGGTAGAGAACTTTTGCAGGTAGTCTTTGTTTTGTCACATCACTAATTCCAGACATTATCCCTGCTTTTAGGCCTTTGTTTCTTGATGTGTGCAGTGTAATTCTCTTCTTTTTATTTCTTCAGCTGAGAATGGGAGACAGAGAGAGAGAGAGAGAGCTTGTAGCAGAATGCCGTTACTGGGTATTCTGCATTATTGTTTTAAGGAATCTGTAATTGGTAACTGGTCGTGTTCAACTCCTTTCTAAACTGCCTCTTATATAAAATTAAAAAGACAGATAAAAGTAGCAACTTTGAGAAGCCTAAACAGGTTTATAGATGATGTCCTTCATGGATGCATCTGCAGTCATAACAACTGGGTTGTCCTGTCGTCAGGCAGCCCTTCAGTCGGCCGGATTCCAAAGTCCGGGTCCGGCTTCGGCTGATGTCGCATTTCACCCGACGTCATCTCTGTTGGTCCTCGGGTATAAAGGCATCAGCCGACGCCATTTTCCTCAGTCTTTCTTGCCGCGTGGCGCCCGAAGCAGAAGCTGTTCGCAAGTGCCGGTCGGTCGGATCCAGAGATTACTTCTACCGAATACTACTTCGAAGACTTCTAAAGCTAAGTACCCCGTTGGGGACTCTTTCTTGCCTCAGCCGATGTCAGAAAAAGTTAATAATTGTTTAACCTGTGGGAAACAAATACCTCATAAAGATTTCCACTCTTACTGTCTGCCTTGTTTAGGCCCAGCCCACGACGTAGCAGCCTGTTCGGCCTGTGCTTCTTTCAAATGACGAACGCTTAGGCGTCGGTCGGAGTTTGCTGAACAGTTTTTCGGTTCTGATTTTGCGTACATTATGCCGTCGGATCCTCCGACTACCCAATCTGCCAAAAAACGCAAAGATAAAGACCGACACTCGCGGTCCGCGGTTTCGGCTGAAACCATGGTTAAGCAAACCGCGAGTGTCTCGGTTTCGGCCGAAACCGAGAAAACTGTTCAAAGTACAGCTGAATCTATCTCTACAACTGAGGTCCCTGCTACCATTCTTGATTCGGCCTCAGAAATTATACCCACTACGGTGGTTGCCACTGACTTATCAGACACCATTCCCTTGGATGTCTCTACCCCAGCACGTGGTGCTGCTAGGCCTCCAGCAGCCATGTCCATTAAGGCCTTCGCCAGGGCTAAAGCAGCCAAGACTACTAAAACAGTGCCTGTTAAACCCCCTTCAACCAGGCCCTCCTCTAGTTCTCAAATGCTTACTCTGGCAGAAGATTTAATTTCATTAATTAGAGGATCTCAATCTCACCCAGACAGGGCCTCTCAGCCCCCAGAGAAGAGACCTAGGGCAGAGCCCCTGAGCCAGTGTCATCTGATGATTCAGCCGATGAATCAGACATAACTGACCAGCCAGAGGCTCCTTTCTCGAATTTTGAAGACTCTGATGCTGAAGAATCCACTCCAGCTGCTTGCCCACCAGAAGAATTCTCCTTTGGGGAAACCTTACATGCCATGCGAGAGCAGTTCCAATGGCAGCAACAGGATTTTTCAGACTCCAGAAAAAGACTTAGGACTTTTCTGCACCTTCCACAACACAGGCCCTTAGCTATACCTCCTGTTCTCTCTGTGGTGGATGATGCTTTCAATGATGTCTGCTCCGCTCCAGATTCTTTACCTCCAGCCCCTGCCAAACCAGACAGATTTTACAGGGTGCCAGACACTCATCACCACCTTTACAAGGCCCTCTTGCAGACCCGAAACTATATCCCAGGGTCCCAAGGCAGTAGCATGACCATAGCTAAAACCCTATTCCTTCTGAAAGGGAAGCAAGGTCATTAGACAGATGGGGCAAAAAGGTCTACACTTCAGCTACTCTCTCAGCTAGAGCTTTAAACTGTCAGTTTCACATGATACAATACCAAGAGTTTATGCTTGATCAGTTAACTAAAAAGCTAACCACTGATGAATCTCTTGATAAGAAATATGTATTAGAAATGGTAAATAACATACAACAGGTTAGTAACCATTCCTTAAAATGTGGCTATGATGCACTGGAGGCTTCATTTAGATCAGCCATGACTGGCACAGTGATAAGAAGGCATGCATGGCTAAAGGAGCAAGCTTTACTGGATCATGTTAAAGCAAAGTTACTAGATGCTCCTATGGATAAGACAAGTTTGTTTGGTACACCTGCCCAGCAGGTTATGAAGAAAATGGAAGAAAAGGCAAAATCCGTTCAAACGGTTAAAGATTTCTTGCAGGTTCAGCCCCAAGGTTTAGCAGGAACTGGCCTGCCAAAATTGGTCCTTTCCTGACTCCACAAGATCTCAAAGGGGCAGAAACAGACGTTCCAGAGGCAGAAACCAATCCAGAGGAGGTGCCTACAGAGGACGACAGTGGCAAGGTAACAACAGAGGCACAGACACAACCACTGCCACCACATCAACACAACCACAGTGACTTAATCCTAAATCCGCCTACCAGGGAACAAATAGCAGCTCCTCTAGGCGGAAAGTTAACCTTATTTTCAAAAACTGGCACTATATAACAAAAGACAAGTGGATTTTACAAACCATAGATCAAGGATACCGGTTCCACTTCCACACTTTACCAATCAAAAGAGGAATGCCAAATCTACCTCCAAATCAAAAAACAGAGGCTCTACAACAGATAATGCAGTTAGCAAACATGAGAGCTGTGGCAAAAGTGCCAACTGCAGAGCAAGGGAAGGGGTTCTACTCAAGACTATTCCTAGTTCCAAGAAAGGAAAAAGTTGGAGACCAATTCTCGACCTGTCCGCCTTAAATACATACATCATTGTCCCAAAATTCAAAATGCTGACCCTACAGCAACTTCTTCCCATGCCGGGCAAGGAGTGTTGGCTGGTAACTCTAGATCTCAAGGAGGCATACCTGCACGTCCCCATTCGACCAATCTGCAGAAGATACCTCAGATTTCTTGCAGGATCAGAGCACTATCAATTCTCAGCATTGCCCTTTGGCTTATCTACTGCCCAGAGTATTCACAAAATGCCTGGCATCAGTAATTGCCCATTGCAGACTACAGGGAATACAAATTTACCCATACCTGGACGACTGCCTGCTACAAGGGGACAACAAAAGCAAGCTGACAACAGATTTACAAAGGGTCATCTACTTGCTACAAGCACTGGGATACACAGTCAATCTACAAAAGTCGAGGCTGATACCATCCCAAACAAGGACATTCTTGGGCGCGGAATTGGACACAGTAAAACAAATGGCATTCCTAACTGCAGAAAAACAAAAAGAACTCCCTCTTTACTTCTTGGCACTAACAAAGCTGAACAAGTTAACAGCAAGAAAAGTACTGCAGGCCTTGGGCTTCATGGCATCATGCATAATCCTGGTCCCACTTGCCAGACTACATATGAGAAAACTACAGTGGTACCTAAAGAATTTATGGTCCCAACACAGTCACAGCCTAGAAACAGAAATCCCACTAATTCCATGCTTAAAACAGGAGTTCCTATGGTGGGCTCAGGCATGCCAGACAAACCCAGGCCTACCCTTTCGCAGATGTCAAGCAAGCCAGACCATCACAACAGACGCTTCAGACCTAGGATGGGGGCCCACATGCTGGACAAATGCGTGCAAGGATTGTGGACACAGGATCAACTTCACCTGCACATCAACCTAAAAGAAATGCTGGCAGTAAAACTGGCAATCCAAAGGTTCAGACCATTTCTCAAAGAGGGCCAGTTGATGATAAGGACAGACAACACCACAGTCATGTGGTACATCAACAAGCAGGGAGGCACTCATTCATACCCCTATGCAGAATGACTTTGGAGCTGTGGAACCTGGCACTCAGCTACAACATCCAGTTACAGGCAATGTTTGTACCGGAAAAGAAAATATTCTAGCAGACATATTAAGCAGAACCACATCGGATGCCCACGAATGGAAACTGCACCCGGACATTTTCAAGACCATCTCAAAGAAATGGGGAATGCCTCAGATAGACCTATTTGCATCACCTCTCAATCACCAGCTCAAAAATTCTGCACAAGGACATTACACCCACTGGCATGGAAAGTGGATTCGCTCTCCTTCAGCTGGAAAGGCCTGACAGCATATGCATTCCCACCTCTTCCCTTGATACACAAAGTATTACTAAAAATCAAGGAAGAACGTCCAAGGATAATCCTGATAGCTCCAAACTGGCCAAGACAACACTGGTACCCACTGCTGAGGAGCATGTCTCAGAACAATATGTGGCCAATACCCTGATGCCTTTGATGCTAACTCAGAACAACTACAGCATCATACATCCAAACCTAAAAACGTTGCAACTGACTGCATGGAACATCACATAGCAACAGCTAACCCAGAACTTTCTCAAAGAGTTAAAGACATTATTCTTGAAGCACGCAGACCTTCAACAAGAAGGAACTATGCTGGAAAATGGAAAAGGTTTGTCATTTGGAGTACTGAAAGAGGAAAAGATGTGTCAAACATAGATATGCCTAACATTCTAGAGTATCTGGCGAACTTCTTCATTCAGGCTTGTCCTACTCCTCCATCAAGATACATGCATCAGCTATTTCAGCAGAATACAGCTTTGATCCACCTGTTTTTCGCACCCTTTGCTCAGGCAGTTCCTCAGAGGAATCAAGAATGTAAAACCTCCAAGGAAACCACCTTTGCCAGCTTGGGACTTAAACTTTGTGCTAGAAAAGTTGACACTATCACCCTTTGAACCAGCAGCAACAGCAGACCTACAACACCTGTCATGGAAAACTGCTTTCCTACTGGCAATTACTTCAGCAAGGAGGGTTTCAGAGCTACAGGCCTTAATGGCAGTGCAACCCTTCCTAATCTTCCACCAAGATAGAGTGTCCATGAGGACTAATCCTACATTTATGCCTAAGGTGGTATCCAGAGTGTCTTTAAACCAGGCAATCCACCTACCTACCTTCTTTCCCAACCCACAAAACAGAGGAAAGAATACTGCATACCTTGGATGTACATAGACAGCTACGCTACTACTTGGACAGAACAAAAATAGCAGAAAGACTGACCAACTTTTGTAGCCTATGCAACAGGAAGGGAAGGAAAAGCTATTTCCAAACAGACAATCTCCAAATGGATAGGAAATTGCATACGATTCTGTTACTCCTTCCATGGAAAACCAATTCCACAGAACATAAGACCTCATTCTGCAAGGGCAACAGCCACTACCACAGCCTTCTTACGAGGAGTGGCAACCAAAGACATTATTGAGGCGGCTACTTGGACCTCCGTGCATACATTTGCCAAGCATTATAACTTACCTCTATATTCCAGATCCCGAGCAGGGTTTGCCACTGCTGTACTGCAAGGGATCCTAAACACACCATAATCTAGTTTTATCCTCCTCCCCTAGTTGGCTATGGTATTCTACCCAGTTGTTATGACTGCAGATGCATCCATGAAGGACATAGTACAGTTTTGTACCTACCATAAATGTAGATGTCCGAACTGGATAGCATCTGCAGTCAGGATTACCCTCCCTCCTTCCCCTCTGTGGTACTCCTAGGGTATTTTACCCTCCTAATAGCTAGCTGATGGGGGGGGGGGAGTCTTTTATGGTGTATTTGTTTGTATATATGTACATACATGCTTATTTTTGTGTTTACCTCTATCTTTTTGGAAACATTGGCATCTATCCAAATTTTAACCTGCAGGAGGGCTACTGGCATCTGGGGCAAGAAACACTGAGGAAAATGGCGTCGGCTGATGCCTTTATACCCGAGGACCAACAGAGATGACGTCGGGTGAAGTGCGACATCAGCCGAAGCCGGACCCGGACTTTGGAATCCGGCCGACTGAAGGGCTGCCTGACGACAGGACAACCCAGTTGTTATGACTGCAGATGCTATCCAGTTCGGACATCTACATTTATGGTAGGTACAAAACTGTACTTTCTTCATGTTTCACTGTTGCAGTCATTACATTTGGGTTATCTGCCTGCAGGTAGCCCTCAGCCGGCCTGAATACTAGAGTCTTGGAATCCTATGTCAGATGCTGTCTCTTCTTCCATGACGTCAGGTCGTCAGGGGTATAAAACATCCAGCCGACACAATTACATCAGTCTTTCTTGCTGCGCGGTGCCCGAAGCAGAAGCAGCTTGCAAGTGCCAGTCGGCCGACTCCTGAAATTTTCGTTTGCGAGTTTCAAAACCGGAGTCTTCGAAAAAAGCTAAGTACCCAGTTGGGGATCCTTTTTCTTGCTCTTAACCGATGTCAGTAAAAGTTAACAATTGTATTACCTGTGGAAAGCAAAAACCTCATAAAGATTTTAATTCGTACAGCATTCCTTGCTTAGGCCCAAACCACGACGTCTCTCACTGTCAGTTTTGTGCCTTATTCAACCCCCAAACTATTCGTCACCTGTCTATTTTCGTGCCAAATTATTTTGGTACTCGGTTTAACTATCTAGAAATGGCTTCGGTAAGCCATCCGACTACCGATATTCTGATAAAGACAGAGACCGCATAGGTCCAAAACTGCCGCCGACGCTTCCTTTAAGCTAGTCGCCAGTTCGCCGGTCCTCAGTGAGGCGCTTTCGCAGCCCCTGATACCCACTACTTCAGATTTGCAGGCCTCTACTGAGACTTATTGTATGCCACAACATGCTCATTCGACTATGGAACCTGCAGATGTCTCTACCTTGGATGGGTCCAGAGCCGGTGTGCAGGCACCGGCTCCTGAGGGTGTATTCAGGCGTACAGATTTGCATTTCAAACCAATGCCATCTTCATCTTCAAGGCCTAAAACTTGACGCACACCTAGAAAACTGACGTCCAAACCGTATGGTCAGGCCCATATGCCTAAAAAACAAATGCTTAGAATGGCTAAAGACCTTATTACTTTAATCAGGAGAAGCCAGCCTTCCCCCTCTAAGAGGCCTAGAACTGATTTTCCTTCTGATTCTTCTGATCAGGATTCTGAAATTTCTGTTTCTCCTGATTATCAGGATTTGCCCTTATCTACCTATGTGGATTCTGATGCAGAGGATTCCATTCCCTCTGCTTCCCCTTCAGACGATTTTTCGTTTGGTGAAACCTTGCATACTCTTAAGAAGCATTTCCGCTGGGAAAGCCAGGATTATTCTGACTCCAAAAAGAGGCTTAGGGAAATGTTCTTCATGTTTCACTGCTGCAGTCATTACATTTGGGTAATCTGCTGGCAGGTTGCCCTCAGTCGGCCTGAATAACAAAGTCTTAGGTCCTGCGTCGGTTGCTGTCCCTTCTTCCATGATGTCAGGTCGTCAGGGATATAAAACATGCAGCCGATGCCATTTTCATCAGTCTTTCTTGCCGCGCGGTGCCCGAAGCAGAAGCAGTTCGCAAGTGCTTGTCGGCCGACTCCTGACATTTCCATTTTCGAATTTCAGAACCAAAGTCTTCAACCTAAAGCTAAGTACCCCGTCGGGGAAACTTTTTCTTGCTCCTTACCGATGTCAGTAAAAGTTAATAATTGTATTACTTGTGGGAAACAAATACCTCATAAGGATTTTCATTTGTACTGTATTCCTTGCCTAGGCCCTGACCACAACGTGCCTTGCTGTCGGTTTTGTGCTAAATTCAACCAACGCACTATTAAGCGTCGGTATGTTTTTGCATCTAAATATTTTGGCTCAAGATTTAACTATCCTGAAATGTCATCGGTTAGCAATCTGACTACCGGAATTCACAACGCAAAGAAAAAGACAGAGACAGACCGTTGACGTCCAAAACCGACAACGAAGCTTCTCCTAAGCCAGTCACTGGTTCGCCAGTACTCATTGAGGCACATGTTCATCGTGTTTCACTGTTGCAGTCATTACACTTGGGTTATCCTGCTGGCAGGCTACCCACAGTCGGCCTGAATTCCAAAGTCCTGGTCCGGCGTCGGTTGCTGTTGCCTCTTCCCTGACGTCAGTGCACCAGGGTTATGTAAGATGCAGCCGACGCCATTTTCTTCAGTCTTTCTTGCTGTGCGGTGCCCGAAGCAAAGCAGTTCGCAAGTGCTGGTCAGCCGACTCCTGAGATTTTAGAAATTGAATTTCAGATCCGAAGTCTTAAATAAAGCTAAGTACCCCATTGGGGAAACTTTTTTTTTGCTCCAGATCGATGTCAGAAAAAGTTAACAATTGTATTTCTTGTGGGAAGCAAATACCTCATAAGGATTTTCATTCTTACTGTATTCCTTGCCTAGGCCCTGACCACAACATTGCTAGTTGTCGGTTTTGTGCTAGATTTAACCAACGCACTATTAAGCATCAGTACGATTTTGCATTTCATTACTTTGGCCTAAGGTTTAACTATACAATGCCGTCAGAACAGCCGACGACCGGAGTTCATAAAAAGTGCAAGGAAAAAGAAAAGGACAGGCATCCGAGGTCCAAAACTTACGACGAAGCCTCTTCTAGTCCGTTCGCCGGTTCTCAGTGAGACGCTTTCGCAGCCCCTGACACCCGCTACCTCAGAGCCACAGGCCGCCTCCGACTCCCACGTGGAGACAACTAGGCCTTTGGATACTCAAGGTATTGGGCCTTCGGAAACTAATCCCTCAGATGGGTCCGGAGCCACTGAGCAGGCATCGGCTTTGTGACGGTGTTTTCAGACCTACACAGCTTTATATCAAGCCAACTTCGGCATCCAAGACAAAGACTAAAACAGCTTTAAAGAGAAGGAAACAAGTACAGCATTCTCCAGGACAGACTTCCATGCCTAGAAAACAGATGCTCAAAATGGCTGAAGACCTAATTACTTTGATTAGTGGTTCCCATCCCCCTCCTGATAAGAGTTCTAGGCAAGACACTGAATATGATTCCCTTGTCAGGTTTCCATTTCCTCTGACTCCTCTTCAGACCAGGGATACTCTATTCCTCCCTATGAGGATTCTGATGCTGAAGAATCTATTCCTTCAGCTTCTCCTCCTGAGGATTATTCCTTTGGGGAAACCCTGCATACCATGAGGGAGCATTTCCACTGGGAGAGCCAAGATTACTCAGAATCTAAGAAAAGGCTCAGAGACTTTCTTCTACTACCTCAGCACAGACCTCTTGCTATTCCACCTGTTCTAGACATTGTAGATGATGTATTTTCAGAGTCCGGGCTGTCTCCCGACTCTTTACCTCCTGCACCTGTTAAGCCAGACAGATACTACAGGGTTCCAGATTCTCATATATTTCTATATAAAAACCCTGCTGCTGACCCAGAAACTATATCTCAGGGTCCCAAAGGGGTCAAGGCCTCTACTGCAAAAAACCCTGTCCCCTCAGATAGGGATTCAAGGGCACTGGACAGATGGGGGAAAATTGTTTACACTTCTGCTACCTTGGCTGTAAGGGCTTTAAATTGTCAGTTTCATATGCTTAAATATCAACAATACGTAATGTCATTACTAAAACAGAATGTTCTGAGAACAAAGAAATGCAGGATTTATTGCATGCAGCTGAACAAGTGGGAAAGCATACTTTGCAATGTGGTTTTGATTCACTGGAGGCCTCTGGCTGGACCGCTGTTACAGGTTCTGTCATTAGAAGGCATGCTTGGTTAAAGGAATAGAATCTGCCTGATCATGTTAAAGAAAAATTATTGGATGCTCCATTACATTGCATGATACTTTGTTTGGTGTTAAAGCAGAAGAGGAGCTGAAGAAAATGGAGGATAAAGTTAAATCTATGCAGACAGTAAAGGATTTCTTACAGGTACAGCCACCCAGATTTAGCAGGAATTGGCCTTCTAAGAATTGGTCCTTTCCAGTGTCAGACAGGCCACAAAGAGGCAGATACAGACACCCTAGAGGCAGACAACAGCCCCAAGGCTCATATAGGCCCAAACAATGGGGTGCTTCTACCTCCAAAAGTGGAGAAGATAAATCACAGCCATACAGGAAACAGTCCCAAGGACTTCCCTCTGCCAATGCCAAGCACTTATCTTTTGGCAGCACCCTTAGGGGGAAAGCTAGCACTTTTTTCACAAAATTGGCACATGATCACCCAGGACAAATGGGTCTTAAATATAGTCTCTCAGGGCTACAGGTTCCACTTTCACACCCTTCCAAAGGCAAAAGGTATGCCAGACCTGCCACACAATCAGTGGGCAGAGGCACAAAAACAAGTTTCATCTCTCATGAACATGAGGGCTATTCAGCCAGTGCCACAACAAGAGCAGGGACAAGGATTTTACTCAAGACTTTTCTTAGTACCAAGAAAGGACAAAACCTGGAGACATATTCTGGACTTGTCTATTCTAAATACTTTTCTGGACATTCCAAAATTCAAAATATTGACTCTGCAGCAGCTTCTGCCCATGCTGGGCAAGAAGGCTTGGCTTGTAACTTTGGACCTCAAAGAGGCATACCTGCATGTCCCAATCGGACAGTCTTGCAGAAGATACCTCAGATTCATAGCTGGCTCAATGCACTACCAATTCGCAGCACTGCCCTTTGGCTTATCAACTGTGCCCAGAGTCTTCATAAAATGCCTGGCACCAGTAATTGCATTTTGCAGACAAAGAGGAATTCAAATATATCCCTACTTGGACGACTGCCTTATTCAAGCAGAGACCAAAGACATTCTGCTAAAGCATCTGGCGTTTGTAAAAAGATTACTAATTTGCCTAGGGTACACAGTAAATGAAAATAAATCAAAACTAGTACCCTCTCAAGAGATAATATTCCTGGGTGCAAGCTTAAATACAACTGCCCAGATGGCTTATCTCACGCCAGACAAACAAAGGCAACTGACTTCTTACTTCGAAAGCATGGCAGCAAAGACCCAGTTATCTGCAAGAAAAATTCTGCAGGCTGTGGGCTTCATGGCATCCTGCATTCTGCTAATTCCATATGCAAGACTGCATATGAGGAAGCTTCAATGGTATCTAAAAAGTGTTTGGACTCAACATTGCCACAGCCTGGAATCATTCATTTCACTCATTCCCTGCCTGCAACAGGAGTTTTGATGGTGGGCACAGGCCTGTCACTACAACAAGGGACAGCCATTCACTTTACCCACAGCCAGGCAAACACTAACAACAGATGCATCAGATTATGCCTGGGGGGCCCACATGGCAGGAAAATGTATTCAGGGCACATGGCCCGCAAGGCAAAGGCATCTTCACATCAATCAAAAAGAGATGCTAGCTGTACAAAATGCCCTGACAACCTTCAAGGACCTACTTCATCCAGGACAGCTGCTGATAAAGATGGACAATAGTACAGTCATGTGGTACATAAACAAGCAGGGAGGTACACATTCTTACTCCCTCTGCAGACAAGCCATGATTTTGTGGAACACAGCATTGACTTACAAAGTACACCTGCAAGCACAATTCCTGCTAGGAAAAACAAATGCTCTGGCAGACGAACTAAGCAGAAACCTCATGGATCCTCATGAGTGGAAACTAGATCCACAAATCTTCAACATGATAACAAGGAAATGGGGATACCCAGACCTAGATCTATTTGCCTCCCCTCACAACTGCCAACTACAGAGATTCTGCACAAAGACTTATCAAAAACAAGCATGGAAAGTGGATGCTTTGTCATTCAGCTGGAACAACCTTACAGTATATGCCTTTTCTCCACTGCCTCTCCTCCCCAAGGTACTCCTCAAAGTCAGGCAAGAGAAACCATAAATGATACTGGTTGTACTGGATTGGCCACACCAGCACTGGTACCCAATCCTAAGGATCTTGTCTCAAGGCCCAACCTGGACATTGCCTCAAATTCCTCATTTACTGACCCAACAAAACAGTCAGATCCTGCACAGCCAGCTCAGAACCCTAAATCTAGCTGCATGGCGGATAGTGTAACCATCCCAAATACACCTCTCTCTAAAGCAGTTATGGATGTTATCTTGCAGGCCAGGAGGCCCAGCACCAGAAAATCTTATGCAGAAAAATGATAGAGATTCTGTGCTTGGAGCCAGGCACGAGGAATTGACACGCTTGTACCAAATATCCCTCAGATTTTACAATACCTAACTGAGATGCTGGACAAAGGCCTATCCTTCTCATCAATTAAGATCCACGTCTCTGCCATTTCAGCTCATTACAATACGGACCCATCTATTTTTTCACATCCATTGCTTAGGCAGTACCTCAGAAGGGCCAAAAACATAAGACCTCCAAGGACAGCACCAATACCTGCATGGGACCTTAAGTTTGTCTTGGAAAAACTCACACTGCCACCTTTTGAGCCAGCCAATACAGCTGAGATAAAATTCTTATCATGGAAAACAGCTCTGCTCCTAGCAATAACTTCAGCAAGAAGAATCTCAGAGTTACAGGCATTAATGGCTGTGGAACCTTTTATTATCTTCCATTCGGACAGGGTTTCTCTAAGGACAAACCCAACATTTGTGCCTAAGGTAGTGTCCAATGTGGCTCTTAACCAAACCATTCATTTGCCTACTTTTTACCGAAACCCACAGAATAAAGGTGAGAAACTTCTGCATTCTTTGGACATACACAGACAGCTATGCTTCTACTTGGACAAAACTAAAGCTTTCAGAAAGACTGAGCAACTTTTAGTGGCATATGCTGCAGGATCACAAGAAAAGGCTATCTCAAAGCAGACTGTTTCAAAATGGGTAGGACACTACATTCGTTTCTGCTATTCACAACATGGCAAATCAGTGCCTAAGGGCATTAGACCACATTCGACCAGGGCAGCAGCCTTCCTCAGAGGAGTACCAACCAAGGACATTTTGGAGGCTGCAACTTGGACTTCAGTGCACACTTTTACTAAGCACTACCACTTACCTCTTTACTCTAAATCCAGAGCAGGCTTTGCCACTGCAGTTCTGCAGGTTCTCATAGCCACTCCTAATTCTATTTAGACCCAGCCGCCCAACCTCAGCTTTGGGATTCAACCCAAATGTAATGACTGCAACAGTGAAACACGATGAACATAGTACAGTTGTGTACCTACCATAAATGTAGATGTTCGAATGTATTCACTGTTGCAGTCCAGGTTACCCACCCACCATCCCCCTTTCTTTGCTGGGACTCATCTGTACTTCTCTATTCTATACAACCTATGTGGTGTATTTGCTTGTAGATGAAGGTAATGTTTATTTTAGTGCATGCTTTTTATAAGCAATATTTTTAGCCTACCCTTTTGGGGGGCACCTGACATCAAACTGATGAAAATGGTGTCGGCTGCATCTTATATACCTCTGGCGCACTGACGTCAGGGAAGAGGCGACAGCAACCGACTCCAGACCAGGACTTTGGAATTCAGGCCGGCTGTGGGTAGCCTGCCAGCAGGATAACCCAAGTGTAATGACTGCAACAGTGAATACACTCGAACATCTACATTTATGGTAGGTACACAACTGTACTTTTTGCAGCCCCTGATGCCCACTACTTTTGATTCGCAGGCCTCTACTGAGACCCATTCGATGTCCGGTATGCCGCGAGACACTTCAAGTACTGAAGCCGCGGATGTCTCTCCCTTAGATGGGTCTGGAGCTGTTGAGCAGGCACTGGCTTCTGAGGGTGTTTTCAGTCCTAAAGATTTGTATATTAAACCGATGCCATCCTCAAAAACAAGACCAAAACCAACTTCTGTGTCTAAAAAAATGATGCTCAGGCCCCTATGCCTAAAAAACAAATTATCAAAATGGCTGAGGATTTAATTACCTTGATCAGGGGTTCCCAACCCCCTCCTGCTAAGAGGCATAGGCAAGACACTGATTATGAATAGTCACGTCAGGTTTCCATTTCTTCTTATTCCTCTTCTGATCAGGAATTATCTATTCCACCTTATGAGGATTCTGATGCAGAAGAATCCATCCCTTCTGCTTCTCTTCCTGAGGATTTTTCTTTTGGAGAAACCTTGCATACCTTAAGGGAACATTTTCATTGGGAGAGTCAGGATTTTTCAGAATCCAAAAAAGAGGCTTAGGGATTGCCTTCTTCAGCATAGGCCTTTGGCTATACCTCCAGTTCTAGACATTGTTGATGATGTTTTTTTCAGAATCCAGCATGGCTCCTGATTCCCTGCCTCCGGCTCCTAGTAAGCCAGACAGATATTACCGGGTTCCTGACTCCCATAAATTTCTTTTTAAAAACCCTACTGCTGACCCTGAAACAATTTCTCAGGGTCCCAAGGGTGTTAAGACTTCTACTGCCCTACCCCTTCTGATAGAGACTCCAGGGCACTGGACAGATGGGGTAAGTAGGTTTACATGTCTGCAACCCTGGCAATCAAGGCTTTAAACTGTCAATTTCATATGCTTAAATATCAGCAGCATGTCATGGGCTTACTTAAATGGAAAATTATGTTGATTTATGACTGTGTGGAAAATAAAGAGTTACAGGATTTATTGCATTCGGCTGAACAGATTGGAAAGCATACTTTGCAATGTGGTTTTGATTCCTTGCAGGCTTCTTGCAGGGCCGCTGTAACTGAATCTGTGATAAGAAGGCATGCTTGGCTCAAGGAGCAAAATCTGCCTGATCATGTTAAAGCAAAATTGTTGGATGCTCCTTTACAACAGGACAGTCTGTTTGGTAATAAGGCAGAAGAGGTTTTGAAAAAGATGGAAAACAAAGCTAAATCTATGCAAACTGTAAAAGATTTCGTACAAGTGCAGCCACCCAGATTCAGTAGGCACTGGCCTACTAAGAATTGGTCCTTTCCAGTACCCACCAGAGCCGCTCAGGTCAAACCCAGACACTCCAAAGGCTCCAGGTTTCAGTCACAAGGAACTTACAGAACAAAAAATGGGGTGCCTCCACCTCCAAATCTGGAAGTAGCAAGGCACCCCCCTACGGTAAACAGTCTCAATGACTTTCCTCTGCCATTTCCAAGCACTTATCTTTTGGCAGCCCCTTTGGGGTGAAAACTAGCACCTCATGCACAAAACTGGCATCTAATTACCCAGGACAAGTGGGTTTTAAATATAGTATCCTAGGGATACAGATTTAATTTCCACACGTTGCCAATTCCAAACGGATGGCCAGATCTGCCTCCAAATCATTGGGCAGAGGCCCAGAAACAAGTTATATCCCATATGGGTATGGGGGCTATTCAGCCAGTGCCAGAAAAGGAAAAAGGACAAGGTTTTTATTCAAGACTTTTCCTGGTACCCAGAAAAGAAAAATCATGGTGTCCAGTTCTGGACTTATCCATTCTGAATACTTTCCTGGACATTCCAAAATTCAAGATGCTGACTCTACAACAGTTACTGCCTGTGCTAGGCAAGGATGCCTGGTTGGTAACTCTAGACTTAAAAGAGGCTTACCTGCATATCCCAATCAGGGAATCTTGAAGAAGATACCTCCGCTTCAAAGCAGGCTGTTTGCATTACCAGTTCTCTGCACTGCCCTTTGGCTTATCTACTGTGCCCAGGGTCTTCACAAAGTGCCTGGCACAAGTAATTGCATTTTGCAGACAAAGAAACATTGAAATTTATCCTTATCTGTATGACTGCCTAATTCAGGCAGAAAACAAGGACACTTTTCTACAGCATCTGGCATTTGTAAAAAGGCTTCTAACTTGCCTAGGGTGCACCATAAATGAAAATAAATCACAACTGGTACCCTCTCGAAAAATTACATTCCTGGGTGCAAGCTTGAATACAACTGCCCGGATGGCTTACCTCACGCCAGACAAACAAATCCAATTGATGACTTACTTCAAACAAGTGGCCACAAAACCCCAGTTTTCTGCAAGACAAATTCTGCAGGCCTTGGGGTTCATGGCTTCCTGCATTCTTCTAATTCCATATGCAAGACTGCATATGAGGAAACTTCAATGGTACCTAAAAAGCTTATAGAGTCAACATTGTCACAGCCTGGAAACAATGATTCCTATTATTCCTTGCCTGCAGCAAGAGTTCCTATGGTGGGCAGAGGCCTGTCACCAAAACAAGGGACTGTCATTCATTCCACCCTCTACCACCCAAACCCTGACTACAGACACATCAGACTATGCTTGGGGGGGGGGGCGCTTCTGGCAGGGAGATGCATTCAGGGCGAATGGAGCCCAAATCAAATGCACCTGCATATCAACCAAAAAGAGATGCTAGCTGTATAGAATGCTCTGACAGCTTTCAAGGACTTTCTTCATCCAGGACAACTACTGATAAGGACGGACAACACCACAGTCATGTGGTACATAAACAAGCAGGGGGGGGGTACCCATTCCTACCCCCTTTGCAGAATAACCATGGCCTTGTGGAACACAGCCTTGTCTTACCATATACATCTACAAGCTCAATTCCTGCCGGGAAAGCAAAATACTCTGGCAGACGAACTAAGCAGAAATCTTACGGACCCACATGAATGGAAACTGGATCCACAAATCTTCAGCATGTTGACACGCAAATGGGGAGCCCAGACATAGATCTTTTTGCCTCACCCCAAAACTATCAGTTGGACAAATTCTGCACAAGAATCCATCACAAAAAAGCTTGAAAAGTGGATGCTCTATCCTTCAGCTGGAAAAACCTATCAGTCTATGCTTTTCCCCCTCTGCCTGTGCTCTCCAAGGTATTACTAAAAGTCAGACAGGAAAAAACAAAAATGATTCTGATTGCTCCAGACTGGCCTCGCCAACACTGGTACCCACTCTTACGCAATATGTCACACCTTCCTCCGTGGTACCTGCCTCAGACACTTTATCTACTGTCTCAGCAGAACTTTCAAATTCTACACACTCAGCTCCAAACTCTGAATCCTGCAGCATGGCTAATCAACTAATTTCACCAGTTACATCTCTCAGCAAACCTGTAATGGATGTCATTTTGGAAGCTAGAAGGCCTAGCAGTAGAAAATCTTATGCTGATAAATGGAAAAGATTCTGTGCCTGGAATCTGGCACAAGGAATAAGCACAGAAATGCCCAATATTACTCAGATTCTTCAATATTTAACTGAGATGCTTCACAAGGGTCTATCTTTCTCTTCCATAAAAATCCACACCTCTGCCATTTGAGCTCATTACAACACAGAGCCTCCCCTCTTTTCTCATCCCCTGCTAAAGCAGTATCTCAGAGGGTCCAAAAATGTAAGACCTCCCAGGAGAGCACCAACTCCTGCATGGGACCTCAATTTTGTGTTGGAAAAACTCACCCTGCCTCCTTTTGAGCCAGCTGCTACTGCGGACATAAAATTTCTCTCTTGAAGACAGCTTTTCTTTTAGCAGTCACTTCAGCTAGAAGGATCTCAGAACTATAGGCTCTCATGGCAGTGGAGCCTTTTATTATTTTCTACCCCGACAGGGTAGCGCTCAGGACCAATCCATCCTTTATGCCTAAAGTCGTATGTAGTGTGGCTCTTAATCAGACCATTCATCTACCAACTTTTTTCCCAAATCCACAGAACAAGGGGGAGTGGATTCTACATTCATTGGATGTACACAGACAACTAAGATTCTACTTGAACAGGACAAAATCTCTAAGAAAATCTGAGCAACTACAGGTGGCATTTGCTGCAGGGGCAGAGAGAAAGGCAATCTCAAAGCAGACAATTTCAAATCTCAAAGCAGACAATTTCAAAATGAATTAGCCATTGTATCCGTTTCTGCTACATGCATCATGGTAAACCAGTCCCCAAGGGGATCAGATCCCATTCTACCAGGGCTGCATCTACTTCTGCAGCCTTTCTCAGAGGGGTTCCTACCAGAGACATTCTAGAAGCTGCTACCTGGAGCTCAGTTCATATGTTCACCAAGCATTTCCATTTACCTCTCTCCTCTAAATCCAGAGCAGGCTTTGCCACTGCTGTCCTGCAGGGCCTAATAGCTGCTCCTAATGCTGTATAATTCCATTCTCCCAACCATAGCTTTGGGATTCTACCCAAATGTAATGACTGGAACAGTGAAACATGAAGAACATAGTACAGTTGTGTACACTTACCATAAATGTAGATGTTCGAGTGTATTCACTGTTGCAGTCCTGGTTACCAACCTGCCAGCCCCCTACTTTTCTCTTTTTATACCTCTTCTTTCTGTTACTATGCTCAAAAGCCTTTTTGTTGTATTTGCTTTTATTTGGAGGTATATTCTTTGTGTTCTAAATTGCATGCATATATATATATATATATATAAGTTTTTTTTTTTGCTCCCCATTTGAGGGGCACCTGACATCTGGGGCAAGAAAAACTGATGAAAATGGCGTTGGCTGCATGTTTTATACCCCTGATGACCTGATGTCATGGAAGAAGGGACAGCAACCGACGCAGGACCCAATACTTTGTTATTCAGGCCGACTGAGGGGAACCTGCCAGCAGATTACCCAAATGTAATGACTGCAACAGTGAATACACTCAAACATCTACATTTATGATAAGTGTACACAACTGTACTTTCTTACTCGTCCCTCAACACAGGTCTTTAGCTATCCCTCCTGTTCTGGACATTGCAGATGATGCCTTCTTGGAATCTAGCCTGGCCCCAGACACTTTACCTCCAGCTCCCAGAAAACCTGATAGGCATTACAGAGTACCTGACTCTCACAAGTTCCTGTTCAAGAATCTACTGCAGCTCCAGAGACAATTTCCCAAGGACCTAAAGGTATTAAGGCAACTGCTGCCAAAAACCTTACTCCCTCTGATAGAGATTCCAGGGCCTTGGACAGATAGTGTAAGAAGGTATACACTTCTGCCACTTTGACCATTAGGGCCTTAAATTGCCAGTTTCATATGTTAAAGTATCAGCAGCATATTATGGGACTACTTAAACAGAAAATTATGTTGATTCCTGACTGTGCTGAGCATAAAGAATTAAAGGATTTAATGCTTTCTGCTGAACAAGTTGATAAACATACTTTGCAATGTGGTTATGACTCTTTAGAAGCATCTTGCAGGGCTGCTGTCACTGGGTCTGTACTTAGAAGGCATGCTTGGCTTAAGGAGCAAAACTTGCCAGATCATGTTAAAGCTTAATTACTGGATGCTCCCTTAAACCAAGACCACCTGTTTGGAAACAAAGCAGAAGTTGTTCTTAAAAAGATGGAGGAAAAAGCTAAATCTATGCAAACTGTTAAAGATTTCCTACAAGTACAGCCTCCCAGATTTAGTAGGCATTGGCCTTCTAAGAATTGGTCCTTTCCAGTCTCTTCCATGCCTTCTCAGTCCAAACCCTGGAGCAGCAGACCACCTAGGCTACAGTCTCAGTCTACACACAGGCCTAAGCAGTGGGGGGGCTCCCACTTCCAAAACTGGAAGTAGTAAGACACCCCCTATTGAAAAATGTCACAATGACTTAACCTTAACCCTTCCAAGCCCTGCTCCTCTGCCTGCTCCCTTAGGAGGAAAGCTCGCCCTGCATGCAAAAAACTTGAACTCATTACCCAGGACAAATGGGTTTTAAATATAGTTTTCCAAGGATACAGATTCCACTTCCACACCTTACCAACCCCAAACAGTTGGCCAGACCTACCCCCAAATCAGTGGGCAGAGGCTCAACAGCAGGTTCTCTCTCTTCTAAGTATCAGGGCTATTCAACCTGTCCCAGCAGAAGAAAGGGGGCAAGGCTTTTATTCAAGACTTTTCCTGGTACCCAGAAAAGACAGCTCCTGATGTCCTATCCTGGACCTCTCTATTCTAAATACCTTTTTGGTAATCCCAAAATTCAAAATGTTAACACTTCAACAGCTCCTTCCTATGCTAGGCAAAGATGCCTGATTGGCAACCTTAGACTTAAAGGAAGCTTACCTGCACATTCCAATAAGGAAATATTGCAGGAAATACCTACACTTCAGAGCAGGCGCCATGCACTATCAGTTCTCTGCACTTCCCTTTGACTTATGTACTGTGCACAGGGTATTCACAAAGTGTATAGCTCCAGCCATTGCATTTTGCAGACAGAGAAATATTAAAATATACCCATACCTGGACGATTTGTCTGATTCAGGCAGAAAGCCAGGACATGCTGTTAAAACATCTGGCATTTGTAAAGAAACTTCTAACCTCGCTGGGGTACACCATAAACAAAAAGAAATCTCATCTAGTACCCTGCCAACAGATTGTATTCCTGGGAGCAAGCTTGAACAAAACTTTCCAGATGGCTTACCTCATGTCAGAGAAACAAGTTTATTTGACAGCCTACTTCAAACTACTGGCCACAAAAACCCAGCTATCTGCAAGGAAAATCCTGCAAGCCCTGGGGTTCGTGGCCTCTTGCATTCTACTAATTCCATATGCAAGACTGCATATGAGGAAACTACAGTGGTATCTAAAAAGCCTGTGGTGTCAACATTCTCAGGACCTGGAATCAATGATTCCTATCATTCCTTGTATAAAGACAGAGTTCCTTTGGTGGGCAGAGGCCTGCCACTTCAACAAGGGGCTCCCTTTCAATCTACCCCCTGCCGCCTAAACCCTGACTACAGACGCATCAGACTGCGCATGGGGGGCTTACTTGGCAGGGCGGTACATTCAGAGCAAATGGAACCTAAAAGAAATGTCAGCTGTACAGAATTCCCTGACAACCTTCAAGGACCTCATCCTTCCAGGACAATTATTGGTAAAGACAGACAACACCACAGTTATGTGGTACATAAACAAGCAGGGAGGACCCCACTTGTACCCTCTCTGCAGACTAGCCATGGCTTGAGGTACCAAGTGCACCTACAAGCTCAATTTTTGCCAGGCAAGCTATATTCACTGGCAGACGACCTAAGTAGAAATCTCATGGACCCACACAAATGGAAACTGGAACCAAAAATATACATCCTTACGAGGAACAAATGGGGGTCTCCAGAAATAGACCTGTTTGCATCCCCCCAGAACTACCAATTGGACAAATTCTGAACAAGGACTCCCCACAGTCAAGCTTGGAAAGTGGATGCCCTGTCCTTTACCTGGGAAAGCCTCTCGGTTTACGCCTTTCCCCCTCTGTCCCTCCTCTCGAAGGTTCGGCAGGACAAACCAAGGACAATTCTTATTGCACCAAACTGTCCTCACCAGCACTGGTACCCCCTCTTGCGCAGCATGATACTGCTGGATCCATGGCACCTACCTCAGACACCTTCCTTGCTGTCCCAGCAGGCAGGCCAGATTCTGCACCATCAGCTTCAAACTCTGAACCTTGCAGCCTGGCTAATTCCTTGAGCTCTCCAATAGCAACCCTCGGTAAGCAGGTGCTAGAGGTCTTTCTGGAAGCAAGGAGACCTAGTACTGGAAAATCCTGTGCTGAAATGTGGAAAAGATACTGTTCCTGGAGCCAGACCCAGGGTATGGGCACTACGGTGCCCAGTGTACCTCATATCCTTCAGTACTTAACAAAAATGCTCCACAAGGGCCTATCCTTCTCGTCAGTTAAAATTCATGCCTCTGCAATTTCAGCACATTATAATACTGAACCTCCCCGCTTCTCTCACCCCCTGTTAAAGCAGTTCCTCAGAGGGGCTAAAAATTGAAGACCCCCCAGGCGAGCCCCTACTCCAGCCTGGGACCTTAACTTTGTATTGGAAAAGCTCACTATCACTCCATTTGAACCAGCTGCAACTGCAGAGTTCACATTCCTTTCTTGGAAAACAGCCTTCCTTCTAGCCATCTGTTCAGCAAGAAGAGTGTCTGAATTACAGGCCCTCATGGCAGTGGAGCCCTTCATTATCTTCCATGCAGACAGCGTTTCCCTCAGGATCAATCCTTCCTTTATGCCCAAGGTGGTGTCTAATTTGGCCCTAAATCAGTCCATTCATTTGCCTACCTTTTTTCCTAATCCACAAAAGAAAGGAGAATGAATTCTGCACCTCTTTGGACGTGCACAGACAACTTAGATTTTATTTGGACAGGGCTAAGCCACTCAGAAAATCTGAACAGCTGCTAGTTGGCTTTGCTGCAGGGGCAGAGGGCAAGGCCATTTCAAAGCAAACCATTTTTAAATGGATAGCCCATTGCATTCATTTCTGCTATAAACACCATGGAAAACCTACCCCACAGAGGATAAGATCACATTCCACCAGGGCTGCATTTACCTCTACAGCCTTTCTCAGAGGGATTCCTACCAGGGACATCCTAGAAGCTGCTACCTGGAGCTCTGTTCATACCTTCACCAAGCATTACCACATACCTATTTTTCTCAATCCAGAGCTGGTTTTGCTACTGCAGTTTTGTAGGGCTTAATAGCTAGTCTTAATGCTCAACTTCCTCCTCCCTTCCTTAGCTTTGGGAATCTACCCAAATGTAATGACTGCAGCAGTGAAACACGAAGAACATAGTACAGTTGTGTGCACTTACCATAAATGTAGATGTTCGAGTGTATTCACTGTTGAAGTCCTGATTACCCTTCCTCCAGCCCCCTGACTTCTCTTGGCTCTACCTTTCCTTCTTGTTTGGTGTATTTGAGCTTTCTGGTGTATTTGCTTTTTGTTGGAGGTGCAACATAACATATAATTGCTTCCCATTATGGGGGCACTTGACATCTGGGGCAAGAAAAACTCATGTAGTGGCGTGGACTGCATGTTTTATACCCCTGACGTCATGGAAGAAGAGACAGCATCTGACGCAGGATTCCAAGACTCTGGTATTCAGGCGGGCTGAGGGCTACCTTCAGGCAGATAACTCAAATGTAATGACTGCAACAGTGAATACACTCGAACATTTACATTTATGGTAAGTGTACACAACTGTACTTTCCACCTACTTTGTGAAATTCTCATATTCTAACTTATTAGAGTTAATGACATTTTTACAGTTGCTTTGTGACTTAAGAGCATCAGAAAACAGTATTTTCCCACTGACTATAGTTAAGTTTCCAGTTCTCTTTGTTAATCTTGGTACAGTTTTACTGATAAATAAGAATACTAATAAACCTAATGTGTCACTGTCTAAACAAACTTTTTTTCCCCCTAGAAAATTATGACATACCTCTTTGATTTTCCTTATGGACCAAAGGTAAGATTAAAATTATATTTAGCACTGTAGATGCAAAGAGTACATATTCTGCAGTGCAGTGTTTGATAATTTTGAAAACAATATTGCATTAACTTGTACGCATGTTTGATGCAGCATGTATTCTTAGGTCCCAGTAGTATGTTCTTGTTCTATCTTCTTACGAAAATATAACTAGGGTCAGGCAAAGCGAACACCTGCCACTGGACAAAGTATTAGGGGGCACGTTGATTGTGCGATGATACAGTACCAGCATTCAGACATGAATCCTAGTACTGTATTTGTGGTCTTGACATCAGCTTCTTGTGTGTATTTAGCTGTAGGAAGTTACTTGTTAAATTTGTAGCAAATGGTTTGCTACAACTTTGAAAGGAAAAGAGTTTTTGCTTTTTTCTTGGGTCGTCAACTTGTGAAGAGGATTTTTTTTTTACCTCAGCTCTAAGAGAACCTTTTTGTCCTCATTCTAGTGTTGAAGGATGTATCAGATCAAGTAACTGCATAAAATGCCAGCTAACCTAGCTATGTCCTTACCTTCCTAGACACAATGTAATTAGTATAAGGCAGTATCACATTAAACAGTGTCTTTAGTTTGTAGATAGTTGAAGTGATGGACAGGATAAAATAGTATAATGTGGCTATGACAGTTTACTATTTTAGTGATTTTCCCCTCTTCTTCTGCAGTCCATCCTCCCCCTCCCCCTACTCTTGAACTGTTATCTATTTCTTGCTGTTAAACTGTTCACTTGCACCCTTGTTCAGGGAGGGGCAGGATGCTTTGGTTTCTACTAGGGACTTGCATAGTGGCACCTCACTCTTAGTTGGGAAGTTTGGGAGGCGAGTACCATCCAGAGGAAAAGACCATCATTTATTCAACCATAGTGGGTAGAGGGTTTCCTCCTAGGCCATTTGCTGGTCCTTATGACAGTTTGAGGTCTTCATATGCCCTTAACCCCACCCTATTTCATGCACATATTCTCATATGCTTGCCATTTACTGTTACTTTGTTAAGCACAGCTTAGTGTTCTAAATGTCTTGTCTTAACTACAGCTTGCTGAATGTCCTAGCTCCATTACAGGCCAGTCATGTAGTGGGCTAGCTTGTCTGTCTTCCCTGTTGGTGGGAGAGCTGACATTGTTTGCTCACTCCCATGTCCCATCCTCCTTGATAGGTCTTCAAATCACCTAGTTGACTAATTGATCCTGGGTGGTCTGGGACTCTGGGTCACAGTCAGGGCTTTATCAGTGTATGTCACAAAACTGTCTTCCAAGTAGAGTTCTTCTGTTATGTTTTAAAATTCTTTGAGCATTTTTGCCACTTCTCTGTCTTTCTCTCTCACTCTTTTTTTCAAGTCATACATAAGTAGATTTTGAAATAGCCTATTTCATTGCCATGATAATGGCTTGGAAGAAATGAAATGGTAGTACCAAAAAAAGAAAGAGAAGGATCTATGAGCTGTACAGCTAGGGTGCTACTGCATTACTTACTGAAAACAGTTAAGACCAGAAATGGGAAGGTCGTTAACCTTATGTTTCAGCTTTACAGCACAGAAAGTATATGGTACCGAATAGAAAATAATGGCAAAAAGAAGCAGTGACTGCATTTAAAAAGTCACAGCTGATTAAGTAAAACTAACGCCACCATAGAAGTTTTTGCTGGAAACTATGCATAATGAAATTTCTATGCCACTGTGTAGATTAAATATACATAAAAAGATCTTAATTATACTTGCTTTTAATTAGTGTGTAATACAAACTTATTCATTGTTCTCACTGCTGCAGTAGCTTTTTGACTCTATGGGTCATATCCTGCTTTAGGATTCAACAACCAGCCAGGTTCAGCAAACTCTGGCTTCCTTCTTCCCTCATCTTGACTCTTGACTCTTTTTGGACATCTCACTGGAGAGAAATCAGCAGTCAGTGTGAAGAAATCTTCAGTACATTTTTGCCATCTTGATAGGAAGTATCTTGAGGCTTTACAGGAGCAACAGTCAGCTTTCTAGCTACATTTCTGGAGAATATTCCCCACAAGTTATCCCTTCTACACAGAATTGCTCTATTAAGAAAATATTCATGTATTCTAGTTAGTGACTTAGAGGTATTTCTCCTTTAAGAAACACTATATTTTTATCAGTATCAGAATTTTCCTGTCAGGGCCTACTGTTTTTACCTGAAGGCTTATTCTCTGATTCGGAGACTAATTTTGTGGTAAAGTATATTTATGTAAACCTTTGTTGGTCTGAATGTAAGGATTTGGAATTGTTTTAAATGGGCAGAAAACTTTTTCATGTTTTTAGTGCTTTTATACACTTTGTGACAACTTCCTGTTATTTTTTGTGCCATGATGCATTGTGCTGTAGTACTTTATTTCTTGCAGGATATTTTGCTTTAGTGCTGTACTTTTACAAAAAAAGCGACTGTGTGGGGAAGTTTAAATGTATGTGTGCTGCTTTGAACACTTGCTTGACAACTTAACTTCTGACCTACTCATTCCAGTACTGACTACCAGCATTCAGACTTATTGTCGGATTCAGCATATATACTTGCTTTAGTCCTGCTAGTTCATTTTCTGCTCTACCTAAAAAGAAAAAAATCACGCAGTAAAGAAACCTTATTGCCAATATGAGCTCAGACAGGCCTTACCTGTTGGTGACTGAACCTTTTGTGGCCATCCATTGTTCTCAGGTCACTGAATTGCTTCTCAGGGTTCCTCTGGTGTAGTCCCTTCAGCCATCACGGACAAGGTGTTAGCCATGTCCTCTTCTGCTCTTCCAGTGTCTGATGCAAGCATGGGAAAATCATCTTTCTTGTGTCTAGGAGATGCTTCTCAGAATAAATGGGGAAAGAGGCCTCTTGACAGAAGTTTTATCAACTTGTCAATTTACATCCAGGTTATTCCTTACAGTGATAAAATGAAAAGGTAGATATTGTTCATTTGAAGATATGGTGTTTATTTGTAAACATGACTTTTCATCTTGGCCAGACAGTTATTACAGGCTGTTGGTGTATAGAAAGTCTCCCTATTGAAATGTCAGCACTTGAAATGTTAAAGATGACAAGGGGGGAAAAGATCAAAATCACAGAATAGTGTATTTTGATACTCATTGTATTCCTTTAAATTTCTTTTGGGGGGGAGCCCTCCTGCAATCCCCACCCCCTGAACTTAAATATACAAACTCTGAGTTTGCCTTACCTCGGACTAAAGGGAGTATTCCAAAAAATGGCATCTCAGACTTAGTATATGATATTCTGATCTTTTGACCATTCTGTCTCTGTATTTTGGGACTCACTCTTGCAGGTCCCAATATTTCAAGTGGTTACCGTATAGAAATCCTGAACTGTGGGCAATGTCACTTAAAAAAACCTTGATGAAAACCTGTCAGGGAATTCTGACATAGACAGAGATAGGCTTTTTCTTCTGTAGGTTCTCAAGCTTATAGCTCTGATTCTGAGGAAACTCATTAAGTAGACTATTCTCTATCTGTTAAACCTAGCACTTGCTCCTACAGTACTTATTACCTTGATACGGCACTCTTATAGATAGCACCCCAAAAAGGCAACCCCCCATTTCTCGGTCACCCACATCCCCCGGAATCTTTTTTAAAGTTTTTGTCTATCCTTCTAGCATGTCGAGGGATCAGTTGCTAGTGTCATCTCCTGCTCAGCTGGTGAACCTGGGAATATTGAGGCAATGTTACAATTGCCTCATGTACACAGACAACCCTCTCCTCCTCCCACAAAACACAAATACATGCGAGAGATGCAACTATACGGCCAAACTGGAGGCTGAGCTCTCTCAACATAGGACTGGCAAGACCAGTCAGGAGGGAAGGTTACCTCACACACTATAGACCCAGTCTCACATAGTACCATTACAACCTCAAATCATACACATAAACACACAAAGACTTACTCGAGGCTCTGATCAAAAATCTACCAAAACAGCAGAGGCCACCAAAGCAGACACCCAAACAACCACCACCTCAGAACACAACACCTGCAACACATAGACCTCACAGTCAGAGTGTCAAACAGTCACAGCCCTTAAGGCCAAACACAATGCCAGACACACTAGTCATTGGTGACTCCATAGTCAGACACACTGACGTCCCGCTCACCAGACTGAGTAAGGAGAAGGTCACAGTAAGCTGTCTGTCGGGCGCTAGAATCCGCCACATAACGCAAGCACTCAGGTCTCTCAACAGCAGGTACAAATATGACTCAGTCATTGTCCACGCTGGTGTAAACGACCTGAGACGCACCTCCTTGGACTACATGAAAAGAGACATTGAGGAGCTCTCTGATTATGTAGCCCAGGCAGGTATGACCCTGACCTTGAGCAGTATCCTACCTTCACCAAGAATGATGCCACAATACAGAGATAAGATGATCAGCTTTAACAATTGGCTTAAACACTGGTGTCATTCAAAGGGGATCCAGTATCTGTCTGCCTGGGATGACATGCTGGACAAGCCACGCTGCTTCGCAAGGGACGGCTTGCACCTGTCACCCTGGGATTCGGATATTGGCAAAGGCTCTTGCCACCCCATAGTGCCTTTTTAGGCAAGGCTCAAATTCTAAACCTACCACCCTAGAACACCAAAAAGGAAAAAAACTAAGGGTAATGCTGCTCAATGCCAGAAGTCTAAATCTCAAAATGCACGCACTCGAGGCCCTTCTCAGTATGGAGAACATCGATGTCTGTGCTGTGACAGAAACCTGGTTCAAGGCTCCTGAGAGCACCCCAGCTATCAGGTTTTACCTCATATCATGCGTTCGCCCCAAAATCAGGAAAATACCAAGAAAGGAGGGGGGGTATCCATATTCATCAAGGACACCCACACCTCAAGACTGGTGGCAACGCATGATGCATCGGAGACCATCCAGGTGCAATTAACCGTAGGCAAGACTGCTCTGCAAATAGTAGCATGTTACAGGCCACCCTCACAAACTCAGGAACCTCACATGGCCTTCCTGAAAACACTAGAGGGATAAATGTATCACCAAACACCATCATACTAGGTGACTTCAATTACCCAAATATAGACTGGGAACACTACTCAAGCCCAAACACCCTAGCCCAAAAGTTCCTGGAATTCATAAACTCAAATGCCATGGAACAACTAGTCACCATTCCCACAAGAGGAGATAACATACTTGATCTCATCATCACGAACATGGGAGCACAATGTTCAACACCGAAGTATACCCTCACTGGTGAGATCAGATCACAAACTAATCTCGCTGGAGGTCCTCATCCCACCCCACCTGAAATAAAAAGACCACAGTAAAGAACTTCCCAAAAGCCGACTTCACACTTCTAAAGACTAGTGTGGTCTCCTTTAAGGCCCCGAGCCGCGGAAAACAGTACTCAAGCCGCTGAATCACTTACAAATGCCTTCTACCAGCACCTGCAGGACTGCATGGATAAGGCAATCCCAAGCAAAACAAAGACTCTTTGTACCAAAGGCAAGCGTCCAGTCTGGTGGACCCCAGCCATAAACAAACTCTACAACAAAAGGAGGAAGCTACTACAAGATAGAGCAAAATCCTTAAAAGGTAAGACACCCTTGATCACTATAAGTAAAAACTAAGAGCTCTCATAAAATCATCCAAAGCAAATTTCGAGAGAAAAATAGCTAAAGACTCAAAAGACAATCATAAGGCCTTCTTTAGCTATGTTAGAAACCTAGGAGGAAACTCCCAGATATGCTCAGAACTAGTTCAAAATGATGTGAAGATTACTGATCCTACAGACATTGCCAACATACTGGCTGACAGGTTCAGTGCAAACTCCCCTCCCCAAAGGAGAGATATCTATACCAAACGATTGCAGCCCCCAAACATCTCCAGCCCAAGTGAGAACTGCTCTCTCCAAAGCAAAAACACAGCATCCATGGGACCTGATGGTGTCCCCGGCTGTGTGCTCCACGAACTCAATGAGGAATTAAACCCACAGCTAGGACAGCTGTTTAATCAAAGTCTTACCTCTGGATACGCATACCCAGGAGTGGCGCACTGCAACTGTGGTCCCACTTCACAAAGGCGGTGCCTCCACCGACCCTGGAAATTACCGGCCCATTAGCTTGACAAGCCTTATCTGCAAAGCCATGGAGAGGATCATAATGGACCTCATAAATAAAGACATAGGGAATTTGCAGACTTTGGATCCAACCCAGTTTGGCTTTGTCAAAGGCAGATCATGCCTTTTAAACTTGGTTGACTTTTTGAAACAGTCACCAAAGCCATTGATGAGGGAAAGGCAGTCCATACAGCCTACCTCGATCTGGCTAAGGCCTTCGATACAATACCCCACTCGGGTATCATTGAAAAACTCATCAGCTTAAATGTTAACCCATACATCACAAGATGGGTTGCAAACTGGCTGAGTGACAGAACCCACAGGGTCAGAGTTGCTGGCGCCATGTCAGACTCAAAGCCTGTCACAAGTGGTGTCCCACAGGGCTCAGTCCTGGGCCCACTCTTGTTTGGCATCTACTTTTCCGAAGTACAAGCAAACACAGGAGGGTTATGGCTGACAAAGTTTGCAGATGACTGCAAACTGGGCCATAGTAGAAAACACATCTGACACAGATATCCTTCAGAAGGGTCTCACAGAAACGGATAACTGGTGCCAGAGCCACGGCCTAAAGTTAAATGCCAAAAATGCATAGTCATACCCTTCGGGAAAAACAAGGTTACCCCTAGCTACCAAATAGGTGGCAATCCACTGAGCACAGAAGAAGTTATCAGGGACCTGGGGACCCAGGTTGATAGTAGTCTGTCATTCGACACCCATGTAGCTAAAGTAGTTAGGAAGACCTTCTACATTGCCCACCTTATCATGAAGGGATTCTCATCTAGATCAAGGGAGGTTATAGTCTCCCTTTACTCATCACTCATCAGACCAATGATTGAGTACAATGCCCCATTCGAATGTATCTGACCCGACACCTGCAGCAGCTGGAGAGGCCACAAAAGTTCCTCACCAAAAGGATAAAGGGTCTCAAAATCTATCCTATGCTGCCCGACTGAAAGAACTCCAGCTCTATTCAGTCACCGCTGCTCAGAGGTGACCTTTGCCTAACATACAAGGCCATGTCAAACCCAGATTTGATGAATATGCTTCACCTCAAAAATCTAGATCCATCAGAGCCACAAGGGCGGAGACTTAAACCTCGACACGGCTATTAATAGGACGTGCTGGAGGGATAGATTCATCACCCAAAGACTCCCTATGCTGTGGAACAGAATCCCGGTACATGTGAGGCAGAGCACCTCGCTGGCCTTGTTCAAGAGAAATCTTGACCAATGGATGGGAGATCGCAGATATACCCCAGGGATTACCTCAGTGTCACTGCTCGACAGAGGCACAGCAAAATAATGGGTATAGTTCCCCATACTAAAGGGGTGGCGTAAGCCACAAAACGATGGGCTAGGCTTGTAAATGCCCTCGGGCAGATAGCCTAGTATGAACCTATGAACCTATGAACCTATTTGAAGGAATTGTCTTTCTCTCAGAATGTTTCCAGGCTGATTGAGAAATTTTTATGGGAATAAGTAGAGGTTCCACCCTGAACTGAGGGGATATTATGATATGTTATTCTATACCCTTCTCTTTTTTTTTGCCAGTCTTGGAGGATATGTTTAATGCTTCCTGTAATAATCTTGACTTTCAGCCTTCAGTCCTCAAAAGGCAGACTGTATGAAGCATGTTAAATTAACACATTTTTGTTTTCTAATCATAGAGCAGATCCATCTGCTGGATTTACATATTCATCTGCTGGAAACAGACTGTTGGTCATTATCAGCCCCCTCCCCTGTGGACAGAGAAGGCAGGTAATGGAGAGAGTTTGTAAACTAATTTTCTCTTCTTCCATTTTCACTTATAAAATTTCTAACTAGCTGGCACATACATGGAAGTTTATTCTGTTTTGAACATACATTTTTGAGGGAATACCCTGCCTCTCTTCTTTAGAGTGTAGATCCTTTCTGAATACATGATGTTCTTCGTGTTTCACTGTTGCAGTCATCACATTTGGGTTATCTGCTTGCAGTAGCCCTCAGTCAGCCTGATTATCAAAGTCTTGGGTCATGCGTCGGTTGCTGTCTCATCTTCAATGAAGTCAGGTTGTCAGGGGTATAAAGCATGCAGTCAAAGCCATTTTATCAGTCTTTCTTGCTGTGCGGTGCCCGAAGCAGAAGCAGTTCGCAAGTGCCGGTCGGCTGACTCCTGAAATTTTCATTTTCGAGTTTCAGAACCAAAGTCTTCAACTAAAGCAAAGTACCCCGTTGGGGAAACTTTTTCTTGCTCTAAACCGATGTCAGTAAAAGTTAATAATTTCTTGTGGAAAGCAAATACCTCATAAAGATTTTCATTCCTACTGTATTCCTTGCCTAGGCCCTGACCACGACGTACCTCGCTGTCGGTTTTATGCCTTATTTAAACATCAAACTGTTCGTCGTCGGTATATTTATGCTTCTAAATATTTTGGTACTCGGTTCGATTACCCAGGTATGGCTTCGGTAAGCCGCCCGACTACCGATATTCCGAAAAAACGCAAAGATAAAGACAGAGACAGGCTGCCTAGGTCCAAAGCTGCCGACGACGCTTCTCTTAAGCTAGTCGCCAGTTCGCCGGTACTCAGTGAGGTGCTTTCGCAGCCCCTGATACCCGTTACTTCAGATTTGCTGGCCTCTACTGAGACCCATTTGGAGTCCGGTATGCCGCGAGATGCTTCCACTGTGGAACCTGCGGATGTCTCTTCCTTGGATAGGTCCGGAGCCACTGTGCAGGCACCGGCTTTTGAGGGTGTATTCATGCCTATGGACTTGGATATTAAACTGACACCATCTTCTTCTTCAGGGCCTAAAACTCGATCCATGCCTAGAAAACCGATGCCCAGACTGCATGGTCAGGCCTCTGTGCCTAAAAACAAATGATAAGAATGGCTGAAGACCTTATTACTTTAATCAGGGGAAGCCAACCTTCCCCCTCTAAGAGACCTAGGACTGAATTTGCTTATGATTCTTCTGATCAGGATTCTGAAATGTCTGTTTCCTCTGATGACCAGGATTTACCCGTATCTACCCATGAGGATTCTGATCCAGAGGACTCTATTCCCTCTGCTTCCCCTCCAGAGGATTTCTCTTTTGGTGTAACCTTGCATACTCTTAGGGAGCATTTACACTGGGAAAGACAGGATTACTCTGACTCTAAAAAGAGGCTTAGGGATTTCTTACTCCTGCCTCAACACACGCCTTTAGCTATACCCCCTGTACTGGACATTGTTGATGATGCCTTTTCGGAATCTAGCTTGGCCCCAGACTCCTTACCTCCTGCTCCCAGGAAACCAGATAGATATTACAGTGTTCCTGGCTCTCACAGGTTCCTCTTTAAAAATCCTACTGCGGATCCTGAGACCATTTCACAGGGACCCAAGGGCATTAAGGCTACTACTGCCAAAAATCCTACCCCCTCTGATATAGATTCCAGGGCGCTGGATAGATGGGTTAAGAAGGTATACACCTCTGCAACCTTGGCCATTAGGGCCTTACACTGCCAGTTTCATATGTTAATGTATCAGCAGTATATTATTGGATTGCTTAAACAGAAAATGATGTTGATTCCTAACTGTGCTGAAAATAAGGATTTGCAGGATTTAATGCATTCTGCTGAACAAGTTGGAAAACATACTTTGCAATGTGGTTTTGATTCACTAGGGGCATCTTGCAGGGCTGCTGTCACTGGGTCTGTACTTAGAACGCATGCTTGGCTTATGGAGCAATCTTTGCCAGATCATGTTAAAGCTAAATTGCTGGATGCCCCCTTAAACCAGGACTGCCTGTTTGGCAACAAAGTAGAAGTACTACTTAAAAAGATGGAGGAAAAAGCTAAATCTGTGCAAACTGTTAAAGATTTCCTGCAAGTACAGCCACCAAGATTTAGTAGGCATTGGCCCTATAAGAATTGGTCCTTTCCTGCCTTCTTCCAGGCCTTCTTAGTCCAAACCCAGAACCAGCAGAGTATCCAGGCTTCAGTCCCAAGGTACGCACAGGACTTAGCAGTGGGGGGCTCCTACTTCCAAAGCAGGGAGTAGTAAGACTCCACCCTATGGTAAACTGTCTCAGTGACTTAACTTTAAAACTTCCAAGCCCTTCTCAACTGACTGCTCCTTTAGGAGGAAAGATTGCTCTGCAGGCAAAAAACTGGGAACTCATTACCCAAGGATAAATGGGTTTTAAATATAGTTTCCCAAGGATACAGATTCCACTTCCACACTTTACCAATCCCAAACGGTTGGCCAGATCTACCCCCAAATCAGTGGGCAGAGGCTCAAAAGCAAGTTCTCTCTCTCTTAAGTATAAGGGCTATTCAGACTGTCCCAGAAAAGGAAAAGGGACAAAGTTTCTACTCAAGACCTTTCCTGGTACCCAGAAAAGACAACTCCTGGCGTCCTGTTCTTGATCTCTCTATCTAAAACACTTTTTTGGTAATCCCAAAGTTCAAAATGCTAACTCTTCACCAGTTGCTTCCTATGCTAGCCAAGTATGCCTGGTTGGCAACACTGGATTTAAAGGAAGCCTACCTACACATCCCAATCAGGGAATCTTGCAGAAGATACCTATGCTTTAAAGCAGGCTACATGCACTGTCAGTTTTCTGCACTGCCCTTTGGCTTATCTACTGTGCCCAGGGTATTCAGAAAGTGCCTAGCTCCAGTCATTGCATTTTGCAGGCAAATAAATATTTAAATATACCCATACCTGGGCGATTGTCTAATTCAGGCAGAAAGCCAGGACATACTTTTGAGTCATCTGGCATTTGTACCAAAGGTGCTAACTTGTCTGGGGTACACCATAAACTAAAATAAATCACATATTGTACCCTGACAACAAATTGTATTCCTGGAAGCAAGTTTGAACACAACTTCCCAGATGGCTTTCCTCACACCAGAGAAACAAGTTCATTTGTCAGCTTACTTCAAACTAATGGCCACAAAGACTTAGCTATCTGCAAGACAAATACTGCAAGCCTTGGGGTTCATGGCCTCTTCATTCTCCTAATTCCCTATGCAAGACTGCATATGAGGAAACTACAATGGTATCTAAAAAGCCTATGGTGTCAACATTCTCAGGATCTAGAAGCAATGATTCCTATCCTACCTTGCCTGCAGTTAGAGTTCCTTTGGTGAGCAGAGGCCTGTCACCTAAACAAGGGACTGCCATACACTCTACCCCCTGCCGCCCAAACCCTAACAACAGACGCATCTGACTGTGCATGGGGGCTCACTTGGCAGGGATGTGCATTCAGGGCAAATGGAACCCAAGTCAAATGCACCTGCATATCAATCAAAAAGAAATGTTAGCTGTACAGAATGCTCTGACAGCCTTCAATGACCACATTCTTCCAGGACAATTAATGGTAAAGACGGGCAGCACCACTGTTATGTGGTACATAAACAAGCAGGGGGGAACCCACTCATAACCTCTCTGCAGACTAGCCATGGCTCTGTGGAACACAGCCTTAAGCTACCAAGTACACCTGCATGCTTGATTCCTGCCAGAAAAGCTAAATATACTGGCAGACGAACTAAGCAGAAATCTCATGGACCCACACAAGTGGAAACTGTAACCAAAGACATTCAACATGCTGATAAACAAATGGGGGAGCCCAGATGTAGGCCTGTTTGCCTCCCCCCAGAACTACCAATTGGACAAATTATGCACAATGATTCCCCACAAACAAGCTTGGAAAGTGGATGCCCTCCCCTTCACTTGGAAAAATGTATCAGTGTATGCCTTTCCTCCTCTGCCTCTCCTCTCCAAGGTACTACTAAAGATCAAACAGGACAAACCAAGGATGATACTGATTGCACCAGACTGGCCACGCCAACACTGGTACCCCCTCTTGTGCAGTATGTCAATGCTGGCAACATGGCACCTGCCTCATATCCCTACTCTGCTGTCCCAGCAGGAAGACCAGATTCTGCACCCTCAGCTTCAAACCCTGAACCTGGCAGCCTGGCTAATTACCAGATCTCTCCATTAGCATCCCTCAGTTAGCAAGTGTTGAATGCCACTCTGGAGGCAAGGAAGCCTAGTACTAGAAAATCTTATGCTGAAAAATGGAAAAGATTCTGTTCCTGGAACCAAACTCAGGGGATGGGCACAGCAGCGCCCAATTTACCTCAGATTCTTCAATACTTAACTGAGATGCTTCACAAGGGACTTTCTTTTTCCTTCATCAAATTTCATGCCTCAGCCATTTCTGCTCATTACAACACAGAACCCACCCCTCTTCTCTCATCCATTGCTCAAGTAGTTCCTCAGAGGGGCCAAAAACTTAAGACCACCCAGGAGAGCCCCTACTCCAGCCTGGGACCTTAACTTTGTATTGGACAAACTCACTCTACCTCCTTTTGAGCCAGCTGCAAGTGCAGAGTTGAAATTCCTTTATTGGAAAACAGCCTTTCTTTTAGCCATCACTTCAGCAAGAAGGGTGACTGAATTATAGGCCCTTATGGCAGTGGAGCATTTCATCATCTATCATGCAGACAGGGTGTCCCTCAAGACCAATCCCTGTTTTATGCCCAAGGTAGTATCCTGTGTGACTCTTAACCAGTCTATTCATTTGCCAACATTCTTTGCTAATCCACAGAACAAAGGGGAACGTATACTGCACTGCTTAGATGTGCACAGACAACTTAGATTTTACTTGGACAGGACTAAACCGCTCAGGAAATCTGAACAACTGCTGGTGACATTTGCTGCAGGGGCAGTAGGGAAGGCCATTTCAAAGCAAACCATTTCTAAATGGATAGGCCATTGCATTAATTTCTGCTATAAGCACTATGGGAAACCTATCCCACAGGGGGTAAGACCGCATTCAACCAGGGCTGCATCTACCTCTACAGCCTTTCTCAGAGGTGACCCCACCAGGGACATCCTAGAAGCTGCTACCTGGAGTTCTGTACATACTTTCACCAAGCACTACCATTTGCCAATTTTCTCTAAATCCAGAGTTGGTTTTGCCACTGCAGTCTTGCAGGGCCTTATAGCTGCTCCTTATGCTGCCTAATTTCCTCCTCCCATCCTTAGCTTTGGGAATCTACCCAAATGTGATGACTGCAACAGTGAAACATGAAGAACATAGTACAGTTGTGTACACTTACCATAAATGTAGATGTTCGAGTGCATTCACTGATGTTCATCGTGTTTCACTGTTGCAGTCATTATACTTGGGTTATCCTGCTGGCAGGCTACCCACAGTCGGCCTGAATTCCAAAGTCCTGGTCTGGCATCGGTTGCTGTCGCCTCTTCCCTGACATCAGTGCGCCAGGGGTATAAAAGATGAAGCCAACACCATTTTCTTCAGTCTTTCTTGCCGCGCGGTGCCCGATGCAAAAGCAGTTCGCAAGTGCCGGTCGGCCGACTCCTGAAATTTTCAAAACCAAATTTCAGATCCAAAGTCTTCATTAAAGCTAAGTACCCCGTTGGGGAAACATTTTTCTTGCTCCAGACCGATGTCAGAAAAAGTTAACAATTGTATTTCTTGTGGGAAGCAAATGCCTCATAAGGATTTTCATTCTTACTGTATTTCCTGCCTAGGCCCTGACCACGATGTTGCTAGCTGTCGGTTTTGTGCTAGATTTAACCAATGCACTATTAAGTGTCGGTACGATTTTGCTTTTCATTACTTTGGCCGAAGATTTAATTATATAATGCCATCGGAACAGCCAACGACCGGAGTTTATAAAAAGCAAAAGGAAAAGGACAGGCATCCGAGGTCGAAAACCGACGACGAGGCCTCCGCTAGACCAGTCGCTGGTTCTCAGTGAGGCGCTTTCGCAGCCCCTGACGCCCGCTACCTCAGAGCCACAGGCCACTTCCGACTCCCACGGGGAGCCAACTAGGCCTCTGGATACTCAAGGTATTGGACACTCGGAAACTATTCCTTCAGATGGGTCCGGAGCTGCTGAGCAGGCATTGGCTTTTGAGGGTGTTTTCAGACCTACACAGTTATATGTCAAGCCAACCTCCGCTTCAAAGGCAAAGACTAAAACAGCTCTAAAGACAAAGAAACAAGTACAGCATTCTCCTGGACAGACTTCCATGCCTAAGAAACAGATGCTTAAAATGGCCGAAGACCTAATTACTTTGATAAGGGTTTCCCATCCCCCTCCTGATAAGAGGCCTAGGCAAGACACAGAATATGACTCTTCTGATCAGGTTTCCATTTCCTCTGACTCCTCTTCTGAACAGGGATACTCTCTTCCTCCCTATGAGGATTCTGATGCTGAAGAATCTATTCCTTCAGCCTCTCCTCCTGAGGATTATTCTTTTGGGGAAACCCTGCATACCATGAGGGAGCATTTTCACTGGGAGAGCCAAGATTACTCAGAATCTAAGAAAAGGCTCAGAGACTTTCTTTTACTACCTCAGCACAGACCTCTTGCTATTCCACCTGTTCTAGACATTGTAGATGATGTATTTTCAGAGTCCGGCCTGTCTCCTTGCTCTTTACCCCCTGCACCTGTTAAGCCAGGAAGATACTACAGGGTTCCAGACTCTCATAAATTTCTATATAAAAACCCTGCTGCTGACCCAGAAACTGTTTTCTCAGGGTCCCAAAGGGGTCAAGGCTTCCACTGCAAAAAACCCTGTCCCCTCTGATAGGGATTCTAGGGCACTGGACAGATGGGGGAAAAAAGTTTACACTTCCGGTACCTTGGCTGTAAGGGCTTTAAATTGTCAGTTTCATATGCTTAAATATCAGCAATACTTAATGTCACTGCTAAAACAGAAAATGTTGACAAATTCTGAATGTTCTGATAACAAGGAAATGCAGGATTTATTGCATGCAGCTGAACAAGTGGGAAAGCATACTTTGCAATGTGGTTTTGATTCACTGGAGGCCTCTTGCAGGGCCGCTGTTACGGGTTCTGTCATTAGAAGGCATGCTAGGTTAAAGGAACAGAATCTGCCTGATCATGTTAAAGCAAAATTATTGGATGCTCCATTACAGCATAATACTTTGTTTGGTGTTAAGGCAGAAGAGGTGTTGAACAAAATGGAGGATAAAGCGAAATCTATGCAGACCGTTAAGGATTTCCTACAGGTACAGCCACCCAGATTTAGCAGGAACTGGCCTTCTAAGAATTGGTCCTTTCCAGTGTCAGACAGGCCACTGAGAGGCAGATACAGATGCCCTAGAGAAAGATTCCAGCCCCAAGGCTCATACAGGCCTAAACAATGGGGTGTTTCTACCTCCAAAAGCAGAGAAGACAAATCACAGCCATACAGGAAACAGTCCCAATGACTTCCCTCTGCCAAGGCCAAGCACTTATCTTTTGGCAGCACCCTTAGGGGGAAAACTAGCACTTATTTCACAAAATTGGCACATGATCACCCAGGACAAATGGTCCCTGAATATAGTATCTCAGGGCTACAGGTTCCACTTTCACACCCTTCCAAAGACAAAAGGTATGCCAGACTTGCCACCCAATCAATGGGCAGAGGCACAAATGCAAGTTTAGATCTATTTGCCTTCCCTCACAACTGCCAACTGCAGAGATTCTGCACAAGGACTTATCACAAACAAGCATGGAAAGTGGACACCCTATCATTCAGCTGGAAAACCTTTACAGTATATGCCTTTCCTCCACTGCCTCTCCTCCCCAAGGTACTCCTAAAGGTCAGACAAGAGAAGCCAAAAATGATACTGATTGCCCCAGACTGGCTACGCCAGCACTGGTACCCAATCCTAAAGAGCTTGTCTCAAGGCCCAGCCTGGACATTACCTCAAATTCCTCATTTGCTGACCCAACAAAGCAATCAGATCCTGCACAACCAACTCAGAACCCTGAATCTGGCTGCATGGCTGATAATGTAACAAGTCAGAACACACCTCTCTCTAAAGCAGTTATGAATGTTATTTTGAAGGTCAGGAGGCCCAGCACCAGAAAATCTTATGCAGAAAAATGGAAGAGATTCTGTGCTTGGAACCAGGCACAAGGAAGGGACACGCTTGTACCAAATATTCCTCAGATTTTACAATAACTAACTGAGATACTGGACAAAGGCCTATCCTTCTCATCAATTAAGATCCATGCCTCTGCCATTTCAGCTCATTACAATACAGACCCACCTATTTTTTTCACATCCACTGCTAAGGCAGTACCTCAGAGGGGCCAAAAACATAAGACCTCCAAGGAGAGCTCCAACACCTGCATGGGACCTCAATTTTGTTTTGTAAAAGCTCACACTGCCTCCTTTTGAGCCATCCAATACAGCTGAGATAAAATACTTATCATGGAAAACAGCTCTGCTCCTAGCAATAACCTCAGCAAGAAGAGTCTCAGAGTTACAGGCACTAATGGCTGTAGAACCTTTTATTATTTTCCATCCGGACAGGGTTTCTTTAAGGACAAACCCAACATTTATGCCTAATGTAAACCAAACCATTCATTTGCCTACCTTTTATCCAAACCCACAGAATAAGGGGGAGAGACTTCTGCATTCTTTGGACATACGCAGACAGCTACGCTTCTACTTGGACAAAACTAAAGCTTTCAGAAAAACTGAGCAATTCTTAGTGGCATATGCTGCAGGATCGCAAGGAAAAGCTATTTCAAAGGAGACTATTTCAAAATGGATAGGCCACTGCATTCGTTTCTGCTATTCACAACATGGCAATTCAGTTCCTAAGGGCAGTAGGCCACATTCAACCAGAGCAGCAGCCACTTCAGCAGCCTTCCTCAGAGGAGTACCAACCAAGGACATTTTGAAGGCTGCAACTTGGACTTCAGTGCACACTTTTGCAAAGCACTACCACTTACCTCTTTACTCTAAATCCAGAGCAGGCTTTGCCACTGCAGTTCTGCAGGGCCTCATAGCCACTCCTAATTTTATTTAGGCCCAGCCACCCAACCTCAGCTTTGGGATTCATCCCAAGTGTAATGACTGCAATAGTGAAACACGATGAACATAGTACAGTTGTGTACCTACCATAAATGTAGATGTTCAAGTGTATTCACTGTTGCAGTCCAGGTTACCCTCCCACCATCCCCCTTTCATTGCTGGGACTTATCTGTACTTCTCTATTCTATACAACCTACGTGGTGTATTTGCTTGTAGATGAAGGTAATGTTTATGTTAGTGCATGCTTTTTTATGAGCAGAATTTTTAGCCTACTCTTTTGGGGGCACCTGACATCTGGGGCAAGAAAAACTGAAGAAAATGGCGTTGGCTGCATCTTTTATACCCCTGGTGCACTGACGTCAGGGAAGAGGCGACAGCAACCGACGACGGACCAGGACTTTGGAATTCAGGCCGACTGCGGGTAGCCTGCCAGCAGAATAACCCAAGTGTAATGACTGCAACAGTGAATACACTCGAACATCTACATTTATGGTAGGTACACAACTGTACTTTGCAGTCCTGGTTATCCTCCCTCCAACCCCCTGACTTCTATTATCTATACCTCTATTTTTGTTTAGTATGCTTAAAGCTTTCTGGTGTATTTGCTTTTTGTTGGAGGTGTACCCGTGTATATAATTGCTTCCCATTATGGGGGCAGCTTACATCTGGGGCAAGAAAAACTGATAAAATGGCATCAGCTGCATGCTTTATACCCCTGACTACCTGACGTCATGGAAGATGAGACAGCAACCGACGCAGGACCCAAGACCGTGATAATCAGGCCGACTGAGGGCTACTGCAAGCATTTAACTCAAATGTGATAACTGCAACAGTGAATACACTCGAACATGTATATTTATGCTAAGTGTACACAACTGTACATTTTGAAGTGTGTATATTGGTAACCATTTGAAATGCTGTGGGCTGCTTGAGTGAATCCCGAAATGCAGAAACTGAATGGCCGAAAGATTGGTCTAGTATATAGCAAGTCAGAGTTGCTGTTTCTTGGAATATTTTCCGAGGTGTTGCAGTCTTGGAGTTGGTATATAAATATAAGATCTGAAGTTGTTGTTTTCATTTGATCTTCAACCTTTGGGAATATGAATCAGATACAGATCCGACTCGGCTGCATTTTCCAGCATCGGATCCAAGCTCCTCCCCTACCCATAATGCCCCTGTCTCCCTCCTTCCCTCAGACCTTGTGTGTTTGTGTGTGTGTGTGTGTGTGTGTGTGTGTGTGTGTGTGTGTGTGTTTGTGTTTGTGTGTGTGTGTGTTTGTGTGTGTGTGTGTGTATGTGTATGCGTGTGTGTGTGCTTGTGTGTGTGCTTGTGTGCTTTTTAAGCCAGGGTTTCAGAAATGCACAGGGTCTGGCCAGAAGCTTCCCACCTCTGATATCCACACTCTGTGTGGTTTGTCTAGGGGTACTACACTTGGACACCTCGTGTTCGATCAGCGTGGGATTCAACCCCCGCACATTGATCAACAGATGGAACAAGTTGATACTCAGGGTCCTCCTTCTTCCATGTTCCTTGGTGGCCCCTGCTTCATCTTCTATTTCGGCTCCTTCATCCGCCCCGGCCTTTGGGACTCAACCTCCTGCTAAGATGAAAGGGGAGAAGCACAAACACAAAGACTAGGATAGGCCCTGGAAACGGTCCCCCGACCGCACTTCCTTGGCCAAGCCTCTGTCTGAGTCTCGCTTGGCTGCCAGCCCGGGCTCCCCTCAGCTCTGTTCTCCCTTCTTTTCCCCGGAGTCGAAGGTTTCTCGGGGCCGATCCCCTTTATCGGCCCCTCCCCCGGTGCCACTCCAGGCCAGTTTCAGTGGCTTCCTCTGCCAGGTCCACCTGCAGCCTCTCTGAAGCTGAGGTGGACAGGTTGATGTGGAAATTCATCTGGACCCAGATCCAGATGGGAGTCTTGCCAGCCTTCTCCCCCTCCAAGTCTGGGAGTATGCAGTCCACCTTTATGCCCATTACTCCTTCTTTGATCCTCGGAGTCCTTTGGTCTGAGGCCCTTCGGCATCGAGGTGTCTGCTGCGATGGTTCCTGGTCCCTCGACACTGACCATTGCCCTGAGTGGTTCGGCTCTTGGAGCCGTAACCTTGGCGCCGGATCCAAGGGGGTGGTGTCGGCTTCGAGTCTTTCAGAGTTGGCCCTTCCCCTTGGTGTCTCGGTGCCTAGAGGCTCGAGTCCAGCTCTCCTGTTGACACAGATAGTTACGGATTCAGTCTTGATCCCAGCTTCAGGAATTCATTCTCCTTCTTCTTTCGACATTGTGGAGAGGGTCCTCTCAGTCCCGTCGAGACCCTTGATGCTATCATCCTCGGAGTCTGTCCTGGCTGCCTCTCTTTCTGGTCCAGATTCTGCCATCCTGCCCCCTCAGTGGCAGTCTGTTGCCTCTCCACCCCAGAGAGTTCCCCAACAGGAACAGCCAGAAGTTTCCGAGTCCTCCTCGGAGACACCCCCTGAGAAGCTCTCTTGGAAACATACATGTAAAAGGAGGCACTTGGACTCCCCGTGGTAGTCTCTCACAGAAGATGATGACGACTTAGAGGAAGGGGAGGGTTCCACTCTGTCACCCTCATATGATGTATCCTTTGGAGACATCATGGAAATCCTTCGCCAGCATGGGGGATGATCTGTCCAAAAACCCAACCCTGATGAGTCAGTGTTTCTGGAGGCGTTTAGCACAGGACCCTGTACGTCCTGGGTGTCCCCTTCCATGGATCCACTTGTGGATTTGGTTACGTCTCGAGCATAGAAGGAGCCCGACATGGTGGAGCCCATCCCCAAGCACCCTAATAGGATTTTGAGTGCTCCATCAGACAAGCAGCATTGGTCTAAGGGGTCCTGGGTTAATGCCATGGTGGCGGCAGCCACCAAGAAGGAGCTCACTCAGGTGAGCTCTTCTGTCCATCCACCGGACTGAGAGTCCCAGGCCATGAACCATTTCAGGAACCGGGTTTATGCTTTAGCCACGTTTGTGGTACGTGTGCTGAACTACATGGCACATGTGATCAGACTTCAGCGAGACCTAGTCAAAGGAGGTTACTGAGTCTGCCCCCGGGTCCATTTCGGCAGAGGAGAAGGTTTTCTCCTCCATTATCGCCACCTTCACGTCTGTTTCCAACACCTCTATGCGGCTTCTGTCCCTTGCTACCGAAGGTGCAGCTAGAGCAGCCGGTACAAGTGTTGCCATCAGGCATCACACCTGGCTCCGGCTTTGTGCATTCTTGGAGCCTTTCAAGGCATCTTTTACAAATTCCCCGTGTAATGGTTCCACTCTTTTTGGAAAAACTGTATAAGGCACCTTAGTCCAGAACAAGTAAGGCGGGAAGACCTTGTCTGCCATCAGGATCTGCTTCTCAACTCCTCAGCAATCCTTTTCCCAGAATCAGCAAGGGACGAAGAAGATGTGATTCCCATAATGCTTAGGACTTGCCCTCCCCCAGAGGCAGTGGGGGATATGACACGCCATCTTTGCGGCAGAGGGGGTCCAAGGAACCAGGGGTCTCGGAATTTTTTCCCGTACAAACCCGGACAGCATCCCTGAAGGGTTGCCAGACTGCTTGTCTCTAGAGGCAGTCAAGGGACGTCTCTTGGTACACCTAGCAGCCTCGGAGTGAATTACAGATGATCATTGGGTGTTGCAGCATATATCCAGAGGATACTCAAGTCTCCTTCATTCAAATGCCAGTCCCGCCCAAACACCCCCTGGATGTTCCTCCCGTGCACAGGGAAGAAGCATCACTGGAAATTTCCAAGCTGCTCAAAAAATGAGTCATCCAGCCCATCCCCTCAGACCAGTCCAGATCAGGCATCTTTTTCAGGTTCTTTTTAGTGCCAAAGAAGACGGGGGACTTAAGACCCATCCTGGATTTTTCAACCCTAAACCTGTCAGTTGCCAAGACTAAATTCTGGATGGTCACTTTCCGATCTGAAAAATGACTGGATGTACTCAGTAGACCTCCAGGATGCATACTACCATATCAGAATGGACAGGCACTTTCAGAGCTTCTTCTGCTTCTGGCTGGGGGCCAATTGTTGCCAATTCAGAGCACTACCCTTTGGTCTCACCACCACTCCCAGGGTGTTCACCAAAGTGATGGCAGTGGTAGCGGCTCACCGGTGGCTGCAGGGGTTCCAGGTCTTCGCCTACCTGGACGATCGGCTGCATTCTGCCCCCTCTAGGCATCGCATCTACCATGCCAGGGATCTCCTTTTCCAAACCGCCCACCAGTTGGGCATAACCATAAATCTCAACAAGTCCCTGATGGATCCAGTTCAAGTTATAGACTTATTGGAGCTTTGTTAGAGACACCATTCAGAGCAAGACTTTTCTGACTCCGGACAGACTTCAATCCCTCAGACATCATGTGTTGTACATTATTCAAACCCAATATCCCCCTGCAGAATCATTTCTTTGGGTGTTGGCGTCCATGGCGGCCATGATCACCCTCATCCCCACACTTCGTCTGCATATGAGGGTTCTCCAGTGGACCCTAGCAGTCCAGTTGTCTTTACTAGATTTACCGTTATCACATCCAGTTTGTTTGTCTCGAGCCTGCAGGGATTTACTTCTCTGGTGGCTTCATTCCTCGGATCTTTTTCTGGGTCGTCCTTTTATCCTTCCCAACCCGATGACCATGGATGCCTCCCTACATGGGTGGGGGGAACTGCGTCCGAAGGAAGTCCAAGGCACAAGGTCTTTCCTGGAGACCAGACAGCATATCAACATCCCGGAGATGAGGGCAGTGCTGCTGGCGTTGCAAGCTCTTCATAACCTTCTTTCCCTAGGGACCATCACTATCCAGAAAGACAACATGTCTGTAGTCTGGTACATCAGCAGACAGAGGGGAACCAGGTCTTATCCCGTTTGTCGTGAAGCCATGAGATTGTGGGAGTGGGCAGTCTCCACCGGCCGTTTTCTGATGGCAGTGCACAACATTCTGGCGGACAAGCTTAGCAGATGTATTCTGATGCCTTACAAGTGGTCTCTGAATCCTTCAGTAGTGGAACAGATCTTCCTAAAGTGGGGTATTCTTGCTGCGATCTCATCACCTCTCCTTCCAATGCGAAGTGCCGCGAGTATTTTGCTCTGAATCCCCCTCTAGGGAGTCCCCCAGAGACGGTCTGGTTCATGCTCGGCCATCCAGTCTTCTGTATGTTTAGCCTCCCCTTCCGCTGATCCCGAAATTCATTCAGAAACCTGAACAGCTGGTGAGCTTAGTGATCCTCATTGCCCCCATCTGGCCTCACCAAGTATGGTTCCCCTCTCTGTGGTCTCATGTAGTGTGTCCTCCTTGTACATTAGATCCGGTTCCAGATCTGATCTCGCATCCTTCAGGAAACCCGTAGCCAGATCTAGTCAGTCTGAAGCTTACAGCTTGACATCTCCAGTTCCATTGATAGCTAGGACTCCTGGGCGGTTTTCTCCGGTTAAGAAGATTTTGGTAGCGACTCACAAATTGTCCACTAGAAAAGTTTACTCTAGTAAGTGGAAACATTTTTTGATATGGGCATCTCAACATGATTTCGATCCTTTTTCGTTGCTCCAATTCCTGCCATCCTGGAGTTTTTGACATATATTTTTTATCAAGGTGCCAGCTTTTCTATGGTTAAGGTTCAGCTGGCAGCTATCACCAATTTTCATATAGGAGACAATTTGGTTTCCCTAGCTTCTTCAAAGCTTTGTAAAGCTTTTTTGAAAGGTACCTTTTTAATTTGGCCTCCAATCAAGGACCTTACACCACCTTGGGATCTCACTGTAGTTCTACAAGCCTTGGTTTCTTCCCGCTTTGAACCTGCAGTTACAGTGGATTTGCAATTTCTGTTTGGGAAGACAGCCTTTCTGCTTGCTATTACCTCGGCTAAAAGAGTATCGGAGATTCAGGCCTTATCTGTTAACTCTCCTTATATGGTGTTCCATAAAGATAGGGTGCCCTTATGCATGAACCTTTTCTTTCTCCCGAAAGTGGCTTCAGAATCTAACATTAATCAGTCTCCCTGTTTTCTTCCTCAACTTCCAGAATAAGGAAGAGTATAAATGATATTTGTTTGATGTTCATAGGCAGTTGTGTTTGTAGTTTTTATTTGCATAGAACAAAGTTCTTTCACAAGACTAATCAACTTTTTGTTTCCTTTTCTAAGCGTTTCTTAGAGAAACCTTTGTCAAAGGTGACTATTGCTGGTGGGATCTCTCAGTGCATAGCTCTGGTGTATACAGCCAAAGGATTATCTCCACCAGATCAGATTAAGGTGCATTCTACCAGGTCTATGGCTACTTCAATGGCCTTTTGCTCTAGCGTTTCAATGGATGACATTTGCTCTGCGGTTACTTGGGCATCTTCCCACACGTTTATTTTTCACTATAAGTTGGATCTCCTGTCCAGAGGCAGGACATCCTTTGGCTCCGCCATGCTTCGGAATATCCTTCCATGAGGACCTCCCAGGGTCTTTTGGTAGCTGGGAACTCTGTCCCACAGGTTGAAGATCAAATGAAAACAAAAACTTCAGATAAAAAGTTAAGTACTCACCATAATGTTCCATCTGAGTTGTTGCTTTTCATTTGTCTTCAACCATCCCTCCCTCCTTCCCTTACCTTTTGCCAGCTGTGTGGTGCACCGGGTGGAAGAGACATTGTCCTTACTTTGGCAAGCCTTTGTCTCGCCTGTAGTGCTTTCAAGGTACTAATGCCAAGGTGTTAGGCTCTTGGTTAGGTCGGGGTGCTACTGTTGGCAGCAAACTCGATCTAAGGGGTGGAGGGAGACAGGGGCATTATGAGTAGGGGAGTAGCTTGGAGCTCGGATCCAGTGCCGGAAAATGCATCTGAGTCAGATGTATTCCCACAGGTTGAAGACAAATGAAAAGCAACAACTCAGATGGAATGTTATGGTGAGTAAGTACATAACTTTTTTCAGGGTGTATGGGCAGGGCTTGCCCCCCCCCCCTTGCAGAAAGACATTTTAAGGAGAAGAGCAATTTTTGAGATTGTCTCTTCAGAGTTTTTCGATCTTTTGTTTTTCGTCACTCTGCATTTCAAGTGCCGACATTTCAATAGAGAGCTGTATGCATTATGGTGCAGATACTAGGGCCAGTGCTACAGCTTGAGGAGATATGCCAAGGGTACATGTTCAGAATTTGGCTGGTGGATAAGATTGAAAGTCTGAATGCTGCATTAGATAAAGAGGCTTTGTTTGATCCTTCTACTTTTAAGTCCGGAAATAATTTGGGGAATTTCTAAGATTTTTCAAGACTGTTCCCCATACAAATCTCCCAAATTGCATTTGCCCTTTTAAATGAAAAACATGCAATCTCTAACAACTCAAGGCAAACATGGAACAAAAAATGACAGGAGGGGAGCAACTAGAAATAAGGATCTTTCCAAAAAAAAAATAGGGACAGTTTAATACAATACTTCAAAATGGCTGTGCCAACATTTTGTACTCCATTACCCCCCTCCTGCCCCTGTGTCTTAAAATCTGTCTGAGAAACTGGGTCTTTCCATTCCCTTTTGTCAACAGATTAGTTCAGACTCTTGCATGTTAAAATTGTTTCAGGAATGTTACTATTGGCACTGGATACAAATACCACCTTTCAGGGGATTGTTTTCACCATCCTCTGAAGCAAATATCTTTTCCTTGGTTTCTTCGTCAACTTTTCACCCTAGGAGTCATAAACAAATACCTTTAGATCAAAGGGGCAAAGACTTCTATTTCAGAATGTTTGTAAAGAGTGAGCTTTCTTGGAGACCAATTCTAGATCTTGCCTTTCTCAATCTGTATGTGAAAGTACCAGAGTTTAGAAAGCTGACTCTTCGAACTTTACCTCTCAGTCCTCCTTTGAGCAGCTTAGTAACATTAAACTACATTATGCTTGAGGATGCACATCATCACGTTCATATAGCCACAACCTTCAAGAAATTTCTCAAATTCTCTGTATCTGGGTCACTTTTTCAATTCTCTAGATTACCCTTTGAATTATCTACAGATCCAAGGCTGTTTGTAAAGTGTCTAACTCCAGTGATGGCACACTGCAGATTGCAAGGCATTCATATATTTCTTTATATATATATGACTTACTTATCTTTGCAGAGTCTTTCCTCAGTTTTCAAAAGTTCTTAACATGATATCTGAAGTTGTTGTTTTTCATTTAGTCTTCAACCTGTGGGACACTGATCTGGCATGGATCTGACTCAGCCGTATACTCCAGCACTGGAGCCGAAATCCAAGCTCCTCTCCTACCCATAATGCCCCGTTGACCCTCCTTCCTTCAGATCTCGTTTGTCGCTTGTTTTGAACAGCACAGGTCACCATTTGTCTGAGCTCTTCCAGGTCTTTTATAGTCTTTAATAAGTTTTTTTTGTAGGTTTTTCTTTGTTTACTTTCCTACCCGTTCTATCCCCATGTTGGTCTGTTTTGGTCTATTAAAAAAGAAAAAAAAATACTTTCTCTTCTTTCTCTCTCTCTTTTCGCCGTGTGTGTGTGTGTGTGTGTGTGTGTGTGTGTGTGTGTGTGTGTGTGTGTGTGTGTGTGTGTGTGTGTGTGTGTGTGTGTGTGTGTGTGTGTGTGTGTGTGTGTGTGTGTGTGTGTGTGTGTGTGTGTGTGTTTTGTCCCCATGGCAGACACTCCTAAGCCGAGGTTCAAGAAATGTATGTAGTGTGAGCATAAGATTCCTCTGTCTGATGCCCACACTCTGTGCGTGGTGTGTTTTGGAGGTTTGCCATTTTTATTCCTCCTACTCGATTTGCCCATGCTTCAACCCTCATGCACTTTTCAACAGGAGGAACAAACTTATCCAGAAGGGCCTGTTAGCCCCCTCCACAGAGGCGTGTTCTTCCATTCCCCTGCTTCTGGGACTCAAACTCCCACCAAGAAATCTGGGGAAGGAGATTGAGTCAGGCATAAAGAGCGGGATTGGCATAGGAAGCGGTCTTCTGACCCGTCTTCTCTGCCGAGCCTTCCGCCAAGTCTAGGCCTGAACTGGCCCAGGGTTCTCCTCGAGTTCGGTCACCCTGTTTCTCCCTGGAGTCAGAGAGTTTCTGAGCCAAGTGTCCTGCCTCTGCCTCCCCTCGATATCATTCCAGGCTGGGGTTGGTAGCTTCCTCTGTCTGGTCCACTCAGAGCCTGTCAGAAGCAGAGGTGGACAGGATGATGATTGTTTCTTCAGGCCCAGATTTAGCTTGGGGTCTTGCTTGCTCTGTCCACCTCTGGAGGCATGAGCACTGTCTGGATGTCCTTCAAGGATGCATCTGCAGTCATAACAAATGGGTTGTCCTGTCGTCAGGCAGCCCTTCGGTCGGCCGGATTCCAAAGTCTGGGTCCGGCTTCGGCTGATGTCGCATTTCACCCGACGTCATCTCCGCTGGTCTTCGGGTATAAAAGCATCAGCCGACGCCATTTTCCTCAGTCTTTCTTGCCGCGTGGCGCCCGAAGCAGAAGCTGTTCGCAAGTGCCGGTCGATCAGATCCAGAGATTACTACTACCGAATACTACTTGAAGACTTCTAAAAAGCTAAGTACCCCGTTGGGGACTCTTTCTTGCCTCAGCCGATGTCAGAAAAAGTAAATAACTGTTTAACTTGTGGGAAACAAATACCTCATAAAGATTTCCACTCTTACTGCCTACCTTGTTTAGGCCCAGACCACGACGTAGCAGCCTGTTTAGCCTGTGCTTCCTTCAACCGACGAACACTTAGGCGTCGGTCGGAGTTTGCTGAACAGTTTTTCGGCTCAGATTTTGCGTACATTATGCCGTCGGATCCTCCGACTACCCAAATTGTTAAAAAACGCAAAGAAAAAGACCGACACTCGTGGTCCGCGGTTTCGACCGAAACCACGGTTAAGCAAGCCGCGAGTGTCTCGGTTTCGGCCGAAACCGAGAAAAACGGATCTTCAGCCGAATCCATGACTACTACTGAGGCTCCTGCTACCTTAGTTGAATCGGCCTCTGAAGTTTTGCCTACTACTGTGGTTCCTAGTGAATTATCAGACACCATCCCTTTGGATGTCTCTACCCCAGCACGTGGTGCTGCTAGGCCTCCTGCAGCCATGTCTATAAAGGCCTTTGCCAGGGCTAAAGCAGCCAAAACTGTTAAATCAGTGCCTGTTAAGACCCCCTCACATAGGCCCACTTCTAGTTCACAAATGCTTACTCTGGCAGAGGATTTAATCTCCTTAATTAGGGATTCCAATCTCACCCAGACAGGGCCTCTCAGCCTCCAGAAAAGAGACCTAGAGCAGAGCCCCGAGCCAGTGTCCTCTGATGATTCTTGGATGACTCAGACATTACAGATCAGCCAGAGGCTCCTTTTTCTACTTATGAAGATTCCGATGCTGAAGAATCCATTCCATCTGCCTCTCCACCAGAGGAATTTTCCTTTGGGGAAACCTTACATGCCATGAGAGAACATTTCCAATGGCAGGGACAAGATTTCTCAGATTCAAGAAAAGGCTTAGGACCTTTCTGCACTTACCACAACATAGGCCCTTAGCTATACCTCCAGTTCTGCCTGTTGTGGATGATGCATTTAATGATGTTTGCACTGCTCCTGATACTTTACCTCCAGCCCCTGCCAAACCAGATAGATTTTACAGGGTGCCAGACACTCATCACCACCTATACAAGGCCCCACTTGCAGATCCTGAGACTATATCCCAGGGGCCTAAGGCAGTAGCTTCGACCTCAGCAAAAAAACCCTCTCCCTTCTGAAAGGGAATCCAGGTCCTTAGAGAGATGGGGAAAAAAGTTTACACCTCTGCTACTCTCTCAGCTAGAGCTTTAAACTGTCAGTTTCACATGATCCAATACCAAGAGTTTATGCTTGATCAGTTAACTAAGAAGCTGTCCTCTGATGACTCCTTAGATAAGAAATATGTTTTAGAAATGGTGAATAACATTCAGCAGGTTAGTAACCATTCTTTAAAATGTGACTATGATGCACTGGAGGCTTCATTTAGATCAGCCATGACTGGCACAGTGATAAGAAGGCATGCATGGTTGAAGGAACAGGTTTTGCCGGATCATGTTAAAGCAAAGCTGTTAGATGCTCCTATGGATAAGGCCAGTCTATTTGGTACACCTGCTCAGCAAGTAATGAAGAAAATGGAAGAGAAGGCAAAATCTGTACAAACAGTTAAGGATTTCTTACAGGTTCAGCCCCCAAGGTTTAGCAGGAACTGGCCTGCCAAAAATTGGTCCTTTCCAGACTCCTCAAAATCTCAAAGAGGCAGGAATAGACGCTCTAGAGGCAGAAATCAATCCAGAGGAGGTGCCTATAGAGGACGCCAGTGGCAAGGCAATAACCAGAGAGGCACAGACACAACCACTGCAACACAATCACAGTGACTTGACTCTGACACCGCCTACCAGGGAGCAAATAGCAGCACCTTTAGGCGGAAAGTTAGCCTTATTTTCGAAAAATTGGCACTATATCACAAAAGACAAGTGGATTTTGCAAACCATAGACCAAGGCTACAGGTTCCACTTCCACACCTTACCAGTAAAAAGAGGAATGCCAAACCTACCTCCAAATCAAAAAACAGAAGCTCTAAAGCAGATAGCTCAATTAACAAAGATGAGAGCTGTGGAAAGAGTACCAATAACACAACAGGGCAAAGGATTCTATTCCAGACTCTTCCTAGTACCAAGAAAAGAGAAAAGTTGGAGACCTATTCTCGACCTGTCCGTCTTAAACACATACATCATTGTATCAAAATTCAAAATGCTGACCCTACAGCAACTTCTTCCCATGCTGGGCAAGGAGTGTTGGCTGGTAACTCTAGATCTCAAGGAGGCATACCTGCACGTCCCCATATGACCAAATTGCAGAAGATACCTCAGATTTCTTGCAGGATCAGAGCATTATCAATTCTCAGCATTGCCCTTTGGCTTATCTACTGCGCCCAGAGTATTCACAAAATGCCTGGCATCAGTAATCGCTCATTGCAGGCTACAGGGAATCCAAATTTATCCATACCTGGACGACTGCCTGTTACAAGCGGACAACAAAAGCAAGCTGACAACAGATTTACAAAGAGTCATTTGCTTACTACAAGCCCTGGGATACACAGTCAATTTAAAAAAGTCAAGACTGATACCATCCCAGACAAGAACATTCTTGGGTGCGGAACTGGACACAGTAAAACAAATGGCATTCCTAACTGCAGAAAAACAAGCACAACTCCCTCTTTACTTCTTGGCATTAACAAAGCAGCACAAACTAACAGCAAGAAAAGTACTGCAGGCCTTGGGCTTCATGGCATCATGCATAATCCTGGTCCCCATGCCAGACTGCATATGAGAAAGCTACAGTGGTACCTAAAGAATTTATGGTCTCAACACAGGCACAGCTTAGAAACCGAAATCCCACTAATCCCATGCCTGAAACAAGAGTTCCTATGGTGGGCTCAAGCATGCCAGTCAAACCCAGGCTTGCCCTTCCACAACTTTCAAGCAAACCAAACCATCACAACGGACGCCTCAGACCTAGGCTGGGGCGCACATGTTGGACAAGTGCATACAAGGATTGTGGACTCCAGACCAGCTGCACCTGCACATAAACCAAAAAGAATTGCTGGCAGTAAAACTAGTAATCCAGAAATTCAAACCATTCCTCAAAGAAGGCCATTTAATGATAAGGACAGACAACACCACAGTCATGTGGTACATCAACAAACAGGGAGGCACTCATTCATACCCCTATGCAGAATGACTCTGGACCTTTGGAATATGGCTCTGAGCTACAACATCCAGTTACAGGCAATATTTGTGCCGGGAAAAGAAAACACCCTAGCAGACATGTTAAGCAGAACCACCTTGGATGCTCACGAATGGATGCTACACCCGGATATCTTCAAGGCCATCACAAAGAAATGGGGAATGCCACAAATAGACCTATTCGCATCCCCACTCAATCACCAGCTCAAAAAATTCTGCACAAGGACATGCCACCCACTAGCATGGAAGGTGGACTCTCTATCCTTCAGTTGGAAAGGCCTGACAGCATATGCATTTCCACCTCTGCCTTTGATGCACAAGGTACTACTGAAAATCAAAGAGGAACGTCCAAGGATAATTCTGATAGCTCCGAATTGGCCAAGACAACACTGGTATCCTTTGCTGAGGAGCATGTCTCAGGGGAGAATGTGGCCAATACCCCTGATGCCTCTGATGTTAACTCAGAACAACTACAACATCATGCACCCAAACCTAAAAACCTTGCAACTGACTGCCTGAAACATCACATAACAGCTACTAACCCAGACTTATCCCAAAGGGTTAAAGACATTATCCTTGAAGCCCGCAGACCTTCAACAAGAAGGAACTATGCAGGAAAATGGAAAAGGTTTGTCATTTGGAGTACTGAAAGAGGAAAAGATGTCTCGAACATAGATATTGCTAACATCCTGGAGTACTTGGCAGAGCTTCTACATACGGGCCTGTCCTATTCCTCCATCAAGATACATGCATCCTCTACTCAGGCAATTCCTCAGAGGGATCAAGAATGTAAAACCTCCTAGGAAACCACCATTACCAGCATGGGACTTGAACTTTGTGCTAGAAAAATTGACACTCCCTCCATTTGAACCAGCAGCAACAGAAGATCTTCAACACCTATCATGGAAAACTGCTTTCCTACTGGCAATTACTTCAGCAAGGAGGGTTTCGGAACTACAGGCCTTAATGACAGTACAACCCTTCCTAATCTTCCATCAAGATAGAGTGTCCATGAGAACTAATCCTACTTTTATGCCCAAGGTGGTATCCAGAGTGTCTTTAAACCAGGCAATCCACCTACCTACCTTCTTTCCCAATCCACAGAACAGGGGGGAAAGGCTGCTGCATACCTTGGATGTACATAGACAGTTACGCTACTACCTGGACAGAACCAAAAGTAACAGAAAAACTGACCAGCTTTTAGTAGCCTATGCAACAGGAAGGGAAGGAAAAGCAATTTCCAAACAGACAATCTCCAAATGGATAGGAAATTGCATAAGATTCTGTTACTCCTACCATGGAAAACCAGTTCCACAGAACATATGACCTCATTCTACAAGGGCTACAGCCACTACCACAGCTTTCTTACGAGGAGTGGCAACCAAGGACATTATTGAGTCGGCTACTTGGACCTCCATGCGTACATTTGCCAAGCATTATAATTTACCTCTATACTCTAGATCCCGAGCAGGGTTTGCCACTGCTGTATTGCAAGGGATCCTAACTACACCATAATTCTTCTTCCTCCTCCCCTAGTTTGGCTATGGTATTCTACCCATTTGTTATGACTGCAGATGCATCCTTGAAGGACATAGTACAGTTTTGTACCTACCATAAATGTAGATGTCCGAACAGGATAGCATCTGCAGTCAGGATTACCCACCCTCCTTCCCCTCTGTGGTACTCCTAGGGTATTTACCCTCCTAATAGCTAGCTGGGGGGGAGTCTCTTATGGTGTATTTGTTTGTATATATGTAAATACATGCTTATTTTTTGTGTTTGCCTTCTACTATTTTGGAAACATTGGCATTTATCCAAAATTTAGCTTTCCTAGAGGGCAACTGGCATCTGGGGCAAGAAACACTGAGGAAAATGGCGTCGGCTGATGCTTTTATACCCGAAGACCAGCAGAGATGACGTCGGGTGAAATGCGACATCAGCGGCCGGACCCAGACTTTGGAATCCGGCCGACCGAAGGGCTGCCTGACGACAGGACAACCCATTTGTTATGACTGCAGATGCTATCCTGTTCGGACATCTACATTTATGGTAGGTACAAAACTGTACTTTTCCTCCCAATATTTCCTTCTCTGATCCGACCTTCGGCTTTGGAGTCCTTAGGTCTGAGGTTTCCTAGTGTTGAGGTGTTTGCGCTGATGGTCCCTTGTACCTCGATACCGACAGTTACCTTGAGCGATTCGGCTTTGATGTTTTCGGGGGAGACTGAATCTCAGAGCTGTAGCTTCGGCGTCAGCTCCGAGTGTTTGGCATCTGCTTTGAGGCTTTCGGAGCTATCCCTTCCCCTTGGGGCTTTGGTGCTGGTAAGCTCAGCTCTGACTCCCCACTTCAGTGCCAGGGGTGACGGTCTAGGGAAGCTCCGACAGACAGTTTCGGCTCTGGCTGCGCTGCCTTCTGAGGTCCGCTCACCTTCAGCTTTCAAGGCGATGGAGAGGGTTCTCTTGGCTTCTTTGAGAGCCTTGACACTTTCTTCCTTAGATTCCACCCTGGCTCCTTCTGTTTCTGGGCCTGAGTCATCCGTCCTACCCCCTCAAGGACAGCCTGTTGTCAGATCACCCCAAGACGTTCTTCAGGAAACCCCAGAAGCTTCCAAGTCCTCATTGGAGCTTCCTCCTGAGGAGGTGCCTTGGAAGCATACGTGCAAGAGGAGGTACTTAGATTCCCCACTGGAATCTCTCACGGAAGATATGGATTTGGATGACCCTCCCAATCGCTCCCTGACGATGTCTGATTTGGAGACATCATGGAGATTCTGTGTCAGAGAGGTGGGTGGCCTTCCCTTAAACCCAATCCTGATAAGTCCATATTCCTGGAGGCATTTGGTTCAGGGCTTTCTACATCTTGGGTGTGTGCTCCCCCCCGCAGACCCTCTGGTGGATTTTATCTCCCATAGGCCATGGAAGGAAGCGGACATGGTTGAACCCATTCCCAAGTCCATGGACAAGGTACTTGGTGCCCTGTCGGACAGGCCCCATTGGTCCAAGTGTTCCCTAGTCGATGCCATGGTGGTTGCAATGGCCACCAAGAAGGAGCTGGCTCAGGAGAACTCTTTGGTCCATCCTGTAGGCAGGGAGACTAGGGAGAGGGACCGCATTGGGAAGCGAGTGTATGCTTCAGCAACCTTTGCCCTGCGTGGGCTGAACTATTTGGCTTATGTCTCCAGATTCAGAGGGACCTGGTTAAGGAAATCTCTCCGTCTGCCCCAGGGTACATGTCAGCAGAGGAGAAGATTTTCTCTTCCCAACTGGCCACCCTAACTACCATTTCGAACATGTCCATGAGGTTCTTTCTCATGAAACTGAAAGTGCCTCTAGGGTGGCCAGGACGGCCATTGCCATTAGGTGGCATGCCTGGCTCTGACTTTGTGCTTTTTCAGAACCCGTCAAGGTGTCGTTCACGAACACCCCTTTTGATGGGTCCACTTTGGTTGACCCTACTGTTCGTGGCACTCTTACCCAGAGGGAGAAAGACGGGAAGACCTTGTCTGCCCTCGGGATCTACTTCTCTCCTCCACAACGTTCCTTTTCTAGAAATCAGCGTGGGGTCAAAAACTTGTGGTTTCGGAAGTCTCAGGTCTCTTTCCAGGATGTTCAGGGTCAGTCTTCCCCCAAGGGCAGAGGGGGAAATGACAGACGCCAACCACATGGCAGAGGAGTTCCGAGGAACCAAGAGTCTTCAAATTCATTCTCGGACAGACCCTTTCAGCAATCCTGAGGGATTGCCTGGCTGCTCTACTCTGGAGGCAGTCGGGGGGGGTGCCTCTGTCTGCACCCAGCAGCCTCGGGTGTCCATCACAAATGATCGTTGGGTGCTCCAAGTTACTTCCAGAGGTAATTCCATCCCATTTCTTCATCTTCCTCCTCCAAAGAGAAACTTCCCGGACATTCCACCTGGCCAAGTGGTGGCAGCAGCCATAGAAATCACCAGGCTGCTCGAAAAATAAGTCATCTAGCCCGTACTCCCTAGACCAGTCTGGATCATGCATTTATTCCAGGTTCTTTTTGGTGCCAAAGAAAACTGGGGATTTTAGACCCATTCTGGATCTTACAACCCTGATGTTGCCAGGAAGAAGTTTCAGATGTTCACCCTACAATCCATTCTGCCCTTTCCACAGAACAATGACTGGATGTGCTTGGTGGACCTTCAGGATGCGTACTATCATCTCAAAATGAACAGACACTCCAGACAGTTCCTTCACTTCAGATGAAAGTGTTCCCCTTTGGACTCACCACTGCCCCTGGGTGTTTACCAAAGTGATGGTGGTAGTGGTGGCCGACCTACGGCTGCAGGGGTTTCAAGTCTTCCCCTACCTGGACGATTGGCTCCTCTCCACTCCCTCCAAGCATTGACTGATTCATGCCAGGGATACTCCTTCTACTAGCTCCTTTCCTGGGCATTACGATTAACCTAGCCAAACCAAACCTAGAACATGTTCAGGTGTTGGATTTCATAGGTGCTTGGTTGGATACAATAAATGGCAGGGTGTTTCTACCTCCAGACAGGTTAATTTCACGCCAACAGCATGTGAAGTCTATTCTTCAGACCCATCTCCCTCCAGCAGGTATGGTTCTTCGGGCATAGGGGTCCATGGTGGCCAAGATAACCCTTCTACCAACTGCACGCCTACACATGATGATTCTTCAGTGGACCTTAGAGGTAAAGTGGTCCCTTCTCAAACTTCCTTTATTATAGCCAGTCCGACTATCCTGAGTTTGTTGGGTCTTTCTTTAGTGTTGGCTCCAATCCCTGGACCTTCTTCTGGGCTGCCTATTTGTTCTTCCCTCCCCCTCAATCACAGTGACCATGGATGCCTCCCTGCTCAGTTGGGGAGGGGGCATTGCATGGGATGGACGGTCCGAGGCACGTGGTCCCCCTTGGAGACCAATCTGCTTTATCTATGTCCTGAAGATGAGGGTGGTGCTTCTGGCATTGCAAGCCCTTCAGGGCTTTCTTCCTACCAGGACTATTGCTGTCCAGATGGACAGCATATCCGTAGTCTGGTACATCAACAAACGGGGGGACCAGATCTTATCCCCTTTGTCACGAGGTCATGATATTGTGGGAATGGCCAATGTTTTCCAACTGGTTTCTGGTGGCAACACACATTCCGGGGAAGTCCAGCATTTTAGCAGACAGGCTCAGCAGAACCATTTTGATGCCTTACAAGTGGTCTCTGAATCCTTCAATAGTGGACATGATCTTTCAAAAGTGGGGTCATCCTTGCTGCAATCTCTTCTCCTCTCCTTCCAACGGGACGTGCAGTGAGGTTTTCGCTCTTATCCCACCTCCGGGGGAGTCGCCCAGGGAAGAGAGTCCTAGCATCCTTGATTCTCCCCCCCTTCGAACCTGCGGCTTCATGCCCTCTTAAGTTGCTCTCATGGAAAACACTTTTTCTAGTAGCCATAACATCAGCTAGAAGGGTATCTGAACTTCATGCTCTTTGCAGTCATCCTCCTTACTTAGTTTTCCATAAAGACAGGGTGTCCCTCCGGACTAATCCGTTCTTCTTGCCTAAAGTTTCCTCTGAGGCAAACCTAAACCAGACGATTGATCTCCCCGTTTTCTTCCCTGATTATTCCAACAGGTCGGAACAAAAGTTACATTTTCTAGATGTTCATCGCCAACTTAGATATTATTTAGACAGGACTAAACAGTTCAGGAAATCTGATCAGCTCTTCCTGTCTTATGCAGAAGGGAGATTGGGCCTTCCAGTTACTAAAGTGTCCCTTTCAAGATGGCTTACCTCAATAATTACCTTCATCTATGAAATCAGACATCAAAAACTGCCTTCAAGACCTAGAGCTCATTCAACTAGAGCATTAGCTACTGTAGCTTTTCAGGACAGGCTACCAATAGATTCCATTTGTGCAGCAGCCACATGGGCTTCTCCTCATACCTTTATTTTGAATTACAAATTGGATATGGCCTCCAGAAACCGTGCCAACTTTGGTTCCACTGTTCTCAAGAGTCTGTTCCGATAGGCCACCCGGGGTAAGGTGGTAGGAACGCGGTCCCATCCAGCAAGAATGAAGGCGAGATTGACAACTTAACATTAATAAGTTATGTACCTACCATAACGTTCCATGTTAGTTGTCTTCTTCTTGCCTTCTTTCTTGCATCCCACCCTCCTTCCCCCTAGCCTGGACAGACCGATAGGAATTTTTGGGATCTTCCATTGGGGTTTTTCCTTCCCATATGTTCTACAACCTCTATTCTCCCTTTTATGTTTGTGGTAGCTTACCTACAGATTTATATATAGAGGTGGGTTCCTTTTCTCTCTTCTCCATTCTATGGAGACCAGAACTGCTTGGTTTTAGCTATCAAACGAGATCTGAGTAGTTACCACCGAGCATTGTGGGATATAGGGGAGCCTCGAGCCGGTGGAATAAGCTCTCGAGCTTTAGTATTGGCCGAGTCGGAGCCGAGGATCGGCTCCGAACCCATCCAGCAAGAAAGAAGGCGAGAAGAAGACAACTAACATGGAACGTTATGGTAGGTACATAACTTCTTATTTCCTGCCAAAGGTGGCCTCTGAAGCTAATTTTAACCAAGTGATTAATTTGCCAGTTTTCTTCCCGAATTATCAGAACAAAGCGGAATACAAATTACATTTACTTGATGTTCACAAACAGCTGTGATTTTGTTTGCATAGAATCAAACGTTTTTGACAGTTGGATTAGCTTTTCGTATCTTTTTCTAAGCCACTTCTGGGAAAGCCTATTTCTAAAGTCACTCTTGCTCATTGGATTTCCAGTTGTATTTCTACAGCTTATTGTTCCAAAGGTTTGTCTCTGTCTGGCCCCGTCCATGTACATTCTACCAGATCAGTGTCTACTTCTACGGCCTTTTGGTCCAGGGTTCCTATTGACAATATCTGTTTGGCTGCTACTTGGTTCCTCTTCACATACTTTTATCTCCCATTACAAATTGGGTATTCTCTCCAGGAGCAGGGGCTTCCTTTGGCTCAGCTGTGCTCTGGAAAATCCTTCCATGAGCGTCTCTCAAGGTTATTGTAGCTAGGGACTTTGTCCCATAGGTTGAAGACCAAATGTTAAACAACATCTTCAGATAAAAAAGTTATACTTACTCTAACATTCCATCTGAGTTGTTGCTTTTCATTTGTCTTCAACCGTCCCTCCCTCCTTCACCCTGCCTTTTTGGCTGTGTAGTGGACTGGACAGATGTAGACGCAGGCTTCTTCTTATCCCAAGTTGAGTCTGTGTGTGCCAATACCTTTAATGGTCAGGGATTAAGTTTTTTTCTCGATCTGAGGGGAGGAGGAATAGCAGGACATTATGGGTAGGGGAGGTGCTCTGATTTCAGCTCAAATGCTGGGAGTATATGGCCGGAGTGGGATCCGTGACAGATCCGAGTCCCATAGGTTGAAGACAAGTGAAAAGCAACAACTCAGATGGAATGTTACAGTAAGTACATAACTTCTTTTTTCATCACTTCTTACCAGTCTCGGTTTCCATATAAGTATACAAAATTCCTCCTTGACTCCGTTGCACAGGATTTTGTTTCTGGGCTGCCTTCTAGACACATCTCAGCAAAAGACTTCTGTTACACAGGAACAGGAGAAGGTGGATTTTTATCCGAGAAGCTTTTCTGAGTTTATCCAATTAATTCTGCAAGGGGACATCTCAGGGTTTATGGTTTTTATCATGCTCACAATTCCTCTTGACCAGTTGCACATGAGAACAATTTAGTAGTTTGTTAAAAAAAACAAAAAAACACATGGGCTCAACATCTTCATTCTCTGGAATTTCAGATTCCCATTTTGGGCTGTGTCAAAAAGGAGCTACACTAGTAGAGACAGCAAATGGCTCCAAGTCTCCTCTTCTCTCCTCATACCCCAAGTTAATGTGTCACTAAAGGCTCTTCAGATTTTGCTTGGGGAGCAGTTTCTGTGGGTGCAAAGGTACAAAGCCTGATATCCCCTCTCTCAGAGTCTGCCTGTCCTTTCCTGTTTCGCAGAATGTCACGATATTGAAAATTCACGAGGGCTACTGAATGGTGTAGAAGTCCCTTCCTCTCTTTTAAGGTATTCCTCAGCCCCCCCCTTGTCAGTTGCCTCATCTTCCTTTGCTGATTTAAAAAAGTCATTTCTGTTGCTTTCTCAGGATCAGGTTTTCTTGGGCTGCAAAATGCAAACTCTTACTGTGACAGCTTTCCTTCCTCCCCCCAAAGTTCCTTCTTTGACATCTTTCTTTCAACACCTTCTTCCTTTGCAAGAGAGTTCCTAAGAGCCCTGGGGTTCATGGCATCCACTGTCCCTGTGTTTCAGTTTGCCGGACCCCATATGAGGAAGTTCCAGTGGTAGCTGAAGGCAGTTTGGTTTCAACATTTTCATCCTCTGGATTTCTAAATTCCTCTTTTACCTTGCCTAAGGAAGGGATTTCTTTGGTGGATCAACAGATCTCTAAATCCAGGTCTTCCTTTTCTGGTACCCCCCCCCCACACACACACACACACACAAGCTGTATACAGATGCTTCAGTGGAACTTGTTCCAGCGACATCAGAGTCCAGGCAGATTGCTCTTCTCAGAAGGTGACTGAGCACATCAATTTCAAGGAAATGCAGACTGATATTGGCTGTTCAGGCCCTTCATTACCTGTGGCCTCCAGGACCATTCAGGGTCTTCATGGATGATGCCACTGTTATGTGGTACATAAAGAAGCAAGGGTGTACAAAGTTTTATCACCTTTGCAGACTTGCCCTCATGGCATGGAACTTTGCCATTCATCAGCAGCTGGTTCTTCAGGCAGTTTATATCCTCTCAGAAAAGAATTCAGTTTCAGACACCTTAAGCAGATCCAGGAGAGAGATCCTCACAAGTGGATGTTGCACAGACAGGCTTTCCTGGACATTGTTTATTGGTGAGGTACTCCTCAGGTGTATCTGTTTGCCTCCTGTCAGAATAGACAACTTAGCAAATTCTATTTCAGAGTGCCATGTCCTCTGACTTAGAAACAAATTGGATGCCATGTTTTTCTGTTGGAGAGATGCATTTCACTCTCTTCCTTTTTTGCCAAAGGTTCTTCACAAGATTTCAGTGGGTAGGCTCAAAGTCTTTTTGGTGACTCCCATTTGGCTGAGGCAGCATTGGTTTCCCCTTCTCTTTCACCTGACCAGGGGGCAATCATCACAAGTTATCCCACAGGATGGATCTCCTCACACAGGACAAGGGCTTTCTCATTCACCCTAATCTTCTCCCCTACAGTTGACTGTTTGGGTGATAGGGTTTTGATTCCTTTCTGGCACCATTTTTTTGAGTAATCGCCTTGGGTTTTACAGCAGGAAAAAAAAACACCACTAGAAAATCTTATGTAGCTAAATGGAAGAGATTTTCTTCTTGGTGTAACAACAATGAACATGGCCCTGTTTCTGTGAGAATTCTTAATATTCATTCCTGTTTGTGTGAGTTGCTCAGCACTGGTTGGATATATTCTTTGGTTAAAGCTCATTTGTCTGCCACTAGATCCACCACTTTCTTCCAGATTTGAGGTCAAACAGTTTCTAGAAGGCATCCTTCACATTAGGCCTCCAAGGAAACCCATTCTTCCTTCTTGGGACCTGAATCATGTTCTTAAAAATCTGACCCAGCCACATTTTGAACCAGCAAATACTTCCACTTTGAAGTTGTATACATGTAAAACTGTCTTGTTTGGTGGTTTTGACATCTGCCAAGAGTCTGAAATTCGGGCTCTTTTCTCCTTTTCTAGTTTTTCACAGAGACAGGGTGCCTCTTAGAACCAGGTATACATTTATGCCTAAAGTTGTCAGATTATGGATCTTCTCCCCTTTCTCTCCTCTCAAAGTAAAAGTGAGAGGATTCTCCATTCTTTGATTTGCCTAGACAGATGAGATATTACCTAGATAAGACTAAAGGTGTTAGAAAATTTTAACAACTTTTTGTTTCTTTTCAGCAGAAGAAATTGGATTTGGCAGTTTCCAGTCAAATTATTTGGGAAACCGCTTCCTACTTCTGTTTAAGCTAATTCTACTAGGGAAGTTGTCTGTTCTGTAGCTTTTTTTTAAGGATCTGGATGCTAGAGATCCATTCTAGAAGTTGCTACTTGGTCTTCTGTACATACCATTACTAAGCTGAAGTAGGTTATATTTTCAAGGGCCAGAGTAGGTTTTCTTAGGTCCATCCTTTGTTTTTTGTAGTGTTCCAAAGCTCCTTCTTCCTTCTCTCATTCATTACAGTAGCTTTAGTATTGTTCTTGTAGTAAGGGATATTGCATAGTGATTAAGGAAAGGCATAGTACAGTTGTGTAAGGAACTTACCATAACAGTAGATATCCTACTTATCACTTTTGCAGTATTCTGTCCCGCCCACCTTCCCCCATTGCTTTTTCTCTTTTATTTTTTCTCTGTCTGAGGAGAGTTCTTTCTTTTTTCTGGATGTACATCTGCCATATTGTTTTGTTCCTCCTCTGCTACTCCCGTTCTTCTAGGGCAGTTCAGTTCTGAGGGTTTTGCACTTGTACATCACTTATGCACCTTATACTTCTGATGTAGAACATACATTTGACACATGGGATGTGGAAGGGCTTTGGTGTGTTGGCCAGACATGTGGCTACCCTTGGCAGGATATCCCTATAGTAAGGAATACTACAGCAGTGGTAAGTATGACATCTACTGTTAATGATAAGTTCTTACACAACTTTACTTTCTTTCTGTATTGTCTTTGGTCTGTGCTAGCAGGGGATTGAGCTTTGTACCACTATTAACTAGTGCAGTGGGTTGCAGGTGTAGTGCCTCTATAATCAACTTTTGATGCTGAATTTCAGGTCCCAGCTTAACTGCCCTTCCACACTTGAAAATTAGTACATGAACTGAAGAATGGGGAGCATGGATTCATTCCACCAAATGGGACCATCTTAAAGGATGCTGTTTATGCAGCAGTAAGCATATGGATTCATCATTGTCTGTGATTCTTAGAAGTAAGATGCTCTTTACATAGGTTCATAGGTAGGTACTAGGCTATTGGCCCTGGGGCCTATACAAGTCCAGCCAAAAAGGTACCCTGGCTTTTGCCTCCCAAGAAAATTATTTTCCTGTGCCACTGTCGAGCAGAGCCACAGAGGTGATCCCCGGGGTGAATTTCCTTTTTCCCATCCAGTCATCAAGATTTTTCATAGAAAGTGTCATCTTGTCCAAACATTCAAATACAGGTACCTTTGTAATTTTTTTGATTCACCGTAGCACCTTCCAAGTTTACTGCCTGATAAGGGCTACAAGTATAAGGCTTTGGACAAGGTTGGCAAGACAGTACTCGGTCTGTGGTGAAGAGGAATGAAGCCTTAACTGCCCCCAGATGAGCTTGCTTTATTTAGCATCTTGTGTATTAAAGGAGTCAAAAGGAGTCTGCCGGGGAGAGATGGGTATGAGCATCTGATATTGGCCCTTCCCCATCTCCAGAAAAATTAGTGACGTTGACTACAGCATGACTAGAGACCAATCCAAACTGAAGCAAGTAAGAAATGAATAACAGTCTGAAGCCTGCCAGGCAGTACACACAATGTAACTGATGGAGATTTGATGGACTTTCAGAAGCATGTCCATTTGTGAGGCCAGTATCATAAGCAGCTGGGTACATGCCACTACAAGGAGTCTGGGGGCTATGGAATAAAACAACGTGACTGCAGTCTATCAGAATTGATCATAAATTATTTTCTTTTAGGTAAAATTTCTCAAACTCTCACTTCTAAGATGTACTTGTAAAACAGAAATTGGATAATTTTACAAGTTATTATAACCATATTGCATCATTAGTCATTTTTCTTCAGTCACCTCCTTTTCTCACTATGTTGAACGAGATTTGTTATAAACTGCATTTAGTGGACTTTGTCTCTTACTGTTGTGGATTTAGGTGCTCAGTAGTCTCAACTTCTTATACTGACTTTTTGGAGATTATTAAAATTGTTGACAGTAGTTTGTTGCATGCATTGTTTTAATAACCATCCAAACATTATCTTTTTGTATTTACCATGTGTTATTTCACTGCACTGTTAAATTGATGCAGTATGCTTTCAAATGGTATTAAACTTGTATGAGAGCTTATGTATTATGTCTGTGCCTTTGGCCCAGCTGAAATTGTTTTGTGTGCCTCTCTGCTTTCTTGCAAGAAAGATTCAGTCAAGTTAGAGTCTTCACTGTGCATTACCTTAAACATCATGTAGTAGAAGCCAGTGGAATATATACAGATGAAGCCTTAAGGGCATACCATTGACCATTGTTTCTGCTACATGCCTTTTGAATACCTACACATTTTTACTTTTGAAGTCTTTGTGGGTACATTCAGGAGTATTTGGCCTAAATATACCCATAAAGAGTTAAAAAGTAAAAAGTCAGAGACATTACGAACTCGTAGCTGAGTCAGTGTTATGCCCGTAAAATGTCATTTGCATATATCCCACAAAGGGTAATGCTACTCAATGCCAGAAGTCTAAACCTCAAGATGCACACACTCGAGGCACTCCTTAGTATGGAGAAAATCGATATCTGTGCAGTAACAGAAACCTGGTTCAAGGCTCCAGAGAGCACCCCAGCACTACCAGGATATAACTCATGCCATTCTTTTTGGCCCCAGAACTCTGACCGAAATACTAAAGGCGGAGGAGTATCCATCTTCATCAAGGATACCCACACCTACAGGTTAGTGGCCCTGCACGAGGCATCGGAGACCATCCATGTGCAACTAACAGTGGGCAAAACTGCTTTTCAGTTTGTAGCCTGCTACAGATCACCCACCTTGTCCCAGGACCCCCACTTAGCATTCCTGAGAACATTGGAGAATATGAAAGTCTCACCAAACACCGTGATATTGGGGGATTTCAACTACCCAAACATTGACTGGAAAAACTATTCAAGTCCAAACTCCTTTGCCCAATGGTTCCTGGAATGTATAAACTCAAACGCCATGGAACAGCTGGTCACCACTCCCACAAGAGGAGACAACATATTGGACCTGGTCATCACCAACATGGGGGCTCAATGTTCCACACCAGAGGTAAACCCCTCATTGGTAAGATCAGACCATAAACTAATCACCATAGATATCCACATCCCGACTACACCCCCAGCCAAGGAAACCACTGTGAAAAACTTCTCAAAAGCAAACTTCACACTTCTCAAGGCCAAGGTGGAGAACTTGAAAGCACCCGGGCTAATGGAAAATGCTACCCAAAAAGCAGAATCCTTCACAAATGCATTCTATGAGCACCTACAGGAATGCATGGATCGTGCCATCCCAAGTAAAACCAAGACTTACTCCTCCAAAAACAGGAGACCAGTCTGGTGGACCCCGGCCATAAATAAACTTTACAACAGAAGGAGAAAACTATTACATGATAGGGCAAAATCCCAAAAAGGGAATGCATCCCATACTAGCAAGAAACTTCGATCCCTCATTAAATCATCAAAGGCTAGCTTCGAAAGAAAAATTGCCAAAGATTCTAAAGATAATCACAAGGCTTTCTTTAGCTATGTCAAGAATCTGGGTGGTAACTCCCAAATCTGCTCTGAGCTGGTGCAAAATGGCACAAAGTGCACTGAACCCACTGACATTGCCAACATCCTGGCTGACAGGTTCAGTGCAAACTTTACCCTCCCTCCCCCCCCCCCAAAAGGACCTGTGTCTATCCCAGAAGTATGCAGTCCCCCTGAAATCACAGACACACAGGTGAAAACAGCCCTTTCCAAAGTAAAAAACACAGCATCAATGGGACCGGATGACATCCCAGGCTGCGTCTTACACGAACTCCAAAAAGAACTAAACACTCACATAAATTCACTGCTCCAACTCAGCCTCACCACAGGTTATGTACCCAAAGAGTGGCGTACAGCTACGATAATCCTGCTCCATAAAGGGGGCGCCACAATGGATCCCGGGAACTATCGCCCTATAAGCCTGACTAGCCTGGTCTGTAAGGCTATGGAGCGCATCATCATGGATCTCATTAACAAAGACATTGGGAACCTCCAGACACTGGACCCTACCCAATTCGGCTTTGTTAAAGGCAGATCTTGCCTCCTAAACCTAGTTGACTTCTTCGAAACAGTTACCAAAGCCATAGATGAGGGAAAGGCAGTCCACACAGCCTACTTGGACCTCGCAAAGGCCTTTGACACAATACCCCACTCTGGTATCATAAATAAGCTTACCAGCCTAAATATCAACCCATTCGTCACAAGATGGGTTGCAAACTAGCTCAGGAATAGAACTCACATGGTCAGAGTTGCGGGCGCCATGTCTGACTCTAAACCAGTTACAAGTGGCGTCCCACAGGGCTCTGTCCTGGGACCCCTCTTGTTCGGTATATACTTCTCTGAGGTACAGGCAAGCATGGGAGGACTGTGGCTGACCAAGTTCACAGATGATTGCAAACTGGGAGCTATAATCTACTCTCAGGCTGACACAAGCATCCTCCAGAAGGGTCTTACGGAGACGGATACCTTGATTCAGAGCCATAGCCTTAAGCTAAATGCCAAAAAATGTATAGTCATCCCCTTTGGGAAAAACAAAGTGCCCACAACTTACCACACAGGAGGTAATACGCTAAGAATGGTAGAAGTAATTAGGGATCTGGGACCCAAGTAGATAGTAACCTCTCCTTTCACAATCACATTGCCAAAGTGGTTAGAAAAACCTTCTATATAGCTCACCTAATCACAAAAAGGTTCACATCTAGATCAAGAGAGGTCATTGTGCCCCTCTACTCATCACTCATCAGGCCCATAATAGAGTACAATGCTCCATTTGGGATGTAAATTACCTGACACCTGCAACAGCTGGTGAGATCTCAGAAGTACCTCACCAAGAGGATCGTGGGCCTCAAGCAGATGCCCTATGCAGCTAGACTAAAGAAACTCCAGCTCTACTCAGTTGCTTACCGCCTACTCAGAGGCGATCTCTGCCTGACGTACAAGGCCATGTCTAACCCAGATCTAATGGACATGCTGTACCTCAAGAAAACCAAATCCATTAGAGCCACATGCTCCAGGGATTTAAACCTCAGCACAGCTATAAATAGGACATGCTGGAGGGATAGATTCATATCACAGAGGCTTCCCTCACTCTGGAATAGAATCCTGGACCATGTTAGGCAGAGCCCCTCGCTGACCCTCTTCAAGAGAAATCTTGATGAGTCAATGGGAAATCGTAAATTCACTCCTGGGATCATTTCTATGGCCCTGCTGGACAGAGGCTCAGGAATCTAGTCTAAAAGGGAGGTGAAAGCCAACACATTCTGGCTAGGCTTATAAATGCCCTAGGGCAGATAACCTAGTACCTACCTATGAACCTATGAACAAGCCTCCTCTCCATGGGGTTTAAGGCATTATACATTGATTCAGTCAAACTACAGTCTTCTTTCTTGTGGTTTTTACTAATTGATGTGTCTGTGCAACCATTTGCCATTTGCTTAGATGCTTTCTTGGCTAACAGTCAAAAAGTAGACCTTCAAGATGGCTACACACTGAAAACAGCTTAATTTCTGCTCTCCCAATGTGAAAAAAAGAAATTGAGAGATAACTGCCAGTAACTGTCAGTATTAGCAAATTTGGTTACTGGCTAGTAAGTAAACTGGCTGGATGCCAGCAAAGAAGATTATTAGAACACCTGAAAGAAGTATAACTGGAAAAAGTGAAGAGAAAACATTGACTAGGAAGAATCCTGCAGCTGTTCAGCAAAAAGCATTTCAATCTCCAGCTTTGGTGCAACACATGGCTTCCACTAATCTAGAGGAAAACAAATCAAATGTGCTCAGAGCTGATTAAAATAAACAAAACATTGGAGTATATCAACTCAAATAACAAAAGGAAAAATAGAAGAAGCCTTAAACAGCTGTTCAAATGAACTGATACAACTGCAAAAAAAATCACAAGTCGAAATGAAGAAAACGCTGGCAGAGTATGAGACTCCTCAAGACGAGCTGTTCCAAAAAATGGTAGAGTTAGAAGGCAGAGCAGAAAGGGAAAACTGAGATTTTTTGCTGTACCAGAGAAATTGGAAGGAACAGACTATTAAGTTTATGAAAGCACAAATAAGAAACTGGACTGGTATTCCACAGCAGGATTTGTTAATTTAAAGGGCATATTATGTGTGTGCTCTAAACCTGGTCATAAGAAAGCAGCCAGAACCTGTATTAGTAAAGATTCAGTCATGCCAGCAGAAAGAATTGACCCTGAAAAAACTGTGGCAGAAAGGCAAAGTATTAAAACTCAGTGACAGTAGAGTGTTTGTGGAAAATGATTGTTCACTGTACTTCAGGCATAAGAGGACCAAAGTTTTCCCAGCAATCAAAGAAATGTTGAGAGGCAGGTGTGAGATTCAAGCTGCTATACACAGCTGTTTTCAGAATAGTTTTTCTTGGAGGATCAAGGTCATTTTTTTAATGCAGAACAAAATAAGGAGGAAATATATAAATGTTGTCCAATAAACAGAAGAGGACTCTGCTTCTTATTCTTCTGATAATTTATTATTTATTTATTTTACATTTGTTGACTGGGATGGTCCGACTGGATACATGTCCATTTTCAGCAGAGGCCCAGGGAGAAAAGCTCCAACATAGTAACTATTACAGATTATTACATATAGTAAAGCATATGAGAGGAAAAAATCAATTTACATACTGCTACAATACTGCTATAATAAATCTCTTACAGACTTTGCCAGTGAAACCTTTTTCCATTGTTCCAAAGGAAAATGCTTGAAAGACAGGAAAAAAGCACAGAAGTTGACTAGAAGAATTGATAGTACCCCAGACTTGAACCAGAGTCTGTGGTTGGGAGATGTTGATGAACAGGTAGATGACGAGAAACACTGAAATTAGTGAGTTAATGTGAGATTATGGAGCATCAGTCACATTTGTGAAATATGGCTTTACAAGAAAAAATGGAAAGTTTGGACTTTGTTAAACTTGTAAGGGATGGAAGGACAATAAAAGGAATGGAGAAGTAACTGATAGCATTTCACGATATCAAATGCATGTCATATAGTAAAACATTTAAGTTATTAACATACCGAAGTAAACAAGTGCCTTTTTTTCTTTTTTTTAGTATTAAGAAGTATAGGTATTACAGTGTAAAAAAGTGAAGACTGAGTGGACAAAAGTGTGTTTAAGTTAATCTGCAATTTTGGTTTGTTGAGTTGGGGGATAGGGTATAAAAGAGCACAGATTATAATACATGTTGAGCTGATATGTTTTCTCTTACCTTTGCATAGGTGAATGTCAGGATTAAGGCCATTGACTTGATCTAATAACATTTGTTATGTAAGTACATGAGAACACTGAATGTAATGAAAAGTTTTCCTTCAGCAAGTGAGCATTCTTAGTTGAAGTCTGCAGCTGAGGCTAGCTGTATGCTTTGTTCTTTTGTTTCTATGGAGATGAGAAGACTGCAAGTGAGGCAAGAAAAGCCAGAGAATTTTTAAGGCTAAAAGTTAATGTTTTCTAAAAGCATACAAGTTTTTCACATCTAGGAGGGGAATAAAGATGAGACAAGAGCAGACAGCAATTAGTGTTAGTAGGAGCACAAGCTGTAATATGCGTCTTAACATGCATAAGCTTAAATCTGATGTTAATCTTCTTTCCATTCATCACTGATGGGTTCGGTTACGAACCCTCGGAACCGAGATGGCCTATTACCAAGCTCATGCCAGCCAAAAAAACTCTTGAGCTAAGTCTCTACCCGGAATGCCCTTCTCCATGTTACCCCAGATCTTGTTTGCAGCGTAGACATAAAGCCGTGTTTCAGCTGAGCTCTTAGCTAAGCAAAATATTTTTTGATGTTTGTGTAAAAGTTTTTGGACATCTTCATATTTTACTAAACCTTTATTATTTCTAGTGTCTCTTTTTCTATCTAACCATATATTCTCCACTCAGTATCATTGTTGGTACGGCCTTTTTCCCTTTTACCCTTGAGGTATTTCTTCAATACCATAGCTGGTATTGCTTTCTCTTGCCTAACCTGTTAGCCTTTTATTTCTATTCAGGTGTATCCCTTTCTTCACATATATAGTGTGTTGTAATATTGGTATTTTTTCTTGTGATTTCTTGTGTTTTTTGAACTGAGTGACTTCATTATTGTTGGATTATACAGTTAGTTGTGGTGTCCTTTTGGCGGATAAGAAAGGTATCTCTGGCTTTAAGCATTGTACTTCTTGTAAGGGCAAGTTACCTAACAGTGACTTGCATGATGACTGTGTATACTGTTTGGGAGTGGCCCACCTTTCGGTGCAGCCTCCATGTGATATTTGTCAGAGCTTCAGCAACCACTCTCAGTGAGCGCAAAAATAAACTCATTCTGAAGGGATTACTCAAGTCTCCCCTCTCAGAGGCCATTTCTGTGATGGAGGTCTCAACCCCTCCTTCTAAGGACAAAAAGAGGTCCTATTATGTTCCTTCTTCACCATCGGGTGATCAGAGCAAACCTGGGAAATCTAAAGTCCCCAGGTTATCGTTGGAACATAAATCTGCCTCTTCGGCTCCACCTTCCTTGGCTCTGACTGTCTCAAAACCTTCGATACCGATGCCTGTATTGGCACAGACCCTGCCTCCGGCACCGATTATAGAGCTTACTGCGCCTATTTCAACTTCGGCACCTGTAGCTACTTCAGCTCAGGGAACACCTTCAACTTCACTTTCCATTTTGGAACCGACCGTTTTGATGACTCCGAGTGCTACTTGTCACCGAGTGTTGTACCGACCTTACTGGATTTGACCCCTTTGCTTCCGGTCTCAAAACTAGAGACTTCGGTGCTGGCAGACATTGCACCACAGACCCGATACTCTCCCTGAGCAGAACCTATTTTTGGGCCAAGCGTTTAGCCCATTTCTCAAACGCCCTGACTCCCCGGCTGGTGTGTCCATTAGATCCACCAGGAGCCCTTCGGAACATGATGTGGTGCGTCTTGTGGACCAGCTTTTGGTAGCCAGGGGGATTCCATCACTTTCTAAAACCCATCCACCTACTGGACTTGGGTTGCCTTATCCACGGACTCCATCTTATACTCCTCCTTCGACCATCTCAGTTCTGAAGCCTTCTGGTCCGACATCCTTCTTGAAACCCACCACCTCGGCACCTATGGTGCACCTCATTCCGGCTCAGAGTTTGTCCCTTTGGTCTTTGGTTCCCTCCGAACCAGTCCTTCCTCAATCTGGGGATTGGGGGATGGGCGTGTCAGCTCGGGGTACAGTGCATCTTTTTCCTCGGTTCCCTCCTCAGTGCCAATGGCTGCGTCCACGTCGATCTTGCTTGAGGCTCCACCTGTGGGGGCGAATCTGTCGAAGTGGGGTGTGACCCCGGTCCCAAGGTTGTCTTTCTCGGTTCTGGGCTCCCATCCCTCTTTGGGTGGGCCTGCCTTCCACGCAATGGAGAGGGCTCTTGCTTCTAGTAGCACTCCTATGATGTTGGAATCTCAGTTTTTGCCCCCTGAGCTGCAGCTGTCACAGACCCCCCCCCCCGGGACAACGGGCAGAGAAGCCGCAGGACACCCCTGTTCAGGGTACCCACTCTTTCGAGTCCTCCTCAGGACCCCCCACTGAGGGGCCCCCTCGAAAGAAGACATGCAAGAGGAAGCACGTGGACTCGCCTGAGGAGTCCTTAATGGAAGACACGGATTACGGTGATGGTGAAGAGTCCCCACGGTCACCTCCTGATGATGTCTCCTTCAAAGACATCCTGGAAATGTTAAAACAGAGAGGTGACTGGAAGCCCTCCAGCCCTTCGTCTGAGGAGTCCGTGTTCCGGCAGGCTTTTCTTGCCCAGCCATCTACCTTTTGGGTGACCCCACCTGCTGACGAACTCGTCCAGTGCTTGTAGAAGAACCCTTAATCCATTGAGGTGATCCCCCGGAGACCAGATAAAATTCTGTCCTCTCCTGCTGAGAATCCGCAGTGGTCCAAAGGGTTACCAGTTGATGCTATGGTAGTGGTGGTAGCAATGAAAAAGGACTTGGCTGAGGAAAGTCCTGCTGTCCACCTGTCCAACAGGGAGTCTCGGGCGGTGGACAGACTTGAGAAGCGTGTTTTTGCATCAGGGACCTTTGCTATATGGTCCCTGAATTATTTGGCACACTTTACAAGGTTCCAGAGGGACCTGATCTCCGAACTCTCTGGGACACTTGCAGGACAGTTGTCTGATGAGGTCAGGTACAAAGTGGCCTCGCAGCTAGCAACCCTGGAATCAATATCTAACTCGTCCATGAGGTTGCCCTCACACGCGACTGAAGGGGTGGCTAGAGCAGCAGCTTCAGGCGTTGTTATGAGATGTCATGCCTGGATGCGCATCTATGACCTCGCAGATCCCTCCAAGTCTTCCTTTCTGAATGCTCCCATCGAAGCTTCATCCCTCTTTGACTCCAAAGTGAATGACATGCTAGCCAGGTGCGAGCTAGACAGAAAAACCCTGTTTACAGTAGGCCTATGATTTTCCAATCCTCAACGTACCTTCTCCAGGAATCAGAGGAGTGAGAAAATGTGGCATAAGAAATCTCAGGGTCCCTTCTGTGCCACACATAGTGATGATACTCCCAGAGGCAGAGGGGGTAACAACTCTGGAAGACACCCCTGTAGAGGCAGAGGGGGTCCTCGCAACTAAGGCTCCAGGGATTCTTTCTCTGGACAGCCTTATCAGCGCTCCTGAGGGTCGGCCCGATTGCTTACCTCTGGAAGCAGTCGGGGGTCATTTTTCTCTGTACCAGGCTGCCTGGCACTCTATCACCACTGATCATTGGGTGCAGACGATTATTACCAGAGGTTACACCATTCCTTTTTCTTGTCAACTAAATTTTCCCAGAAAATTTCCTGACGTGGCACTCAGTCAAAGGAAAACAGCAGCTTCAGAGATTATAAAGCTGTCTCAAAAAAGTCATCCAACCAGTCCCACCAGACCAGCACGGATCCGGATTTTACTCGAGATTCTTTTTGGTGCCAGAAAAGACAGGGGACTGGAGACCCATTTTTGGATCTCAGCAGCTTAAATAAGGCTGTCACCCGTCACGGTTCAGTCCATCCTTCCCTTTTTAAGAGAAGGCGATTGGATGTGCTCTGTAGATCTCCGGGACGCATATTACCACATCAAGATGGACAAACACTCCAGGAGTCTGCTTCGCTTCTGGCTAGGAGCCAGTCATTACCAATTCCGTGCCCTGCCATTCGGTCTCCATACAGCCCCCAGAGTATTTATGAAATCCATGGCAGTGGTAACGGCTCACTTGAGACTAAAAGGATTCCGAATGTTTCCATATCTAGACGACTGGCTCCTTACCTCCCCCACCAAGCATCTTCTGGTAACTGCCCTACAACATACTCTCTCTCTGGCAACATTGTTGGGAATAATGATACATTGGAAAAATCAAATCTTATCCCTACACAACAAATAGAGTTCATTGGAGCAGTGTTCAATACTCAGTCCTGTCTGGTATCACTCCCTCTTCACAGACTCCACCGGTTGAGGCTTCAAATCAGAGTGCTTCTTTCTCAAACATTAGTCCCTGCAAGACAAGTTCTCTAAGCTCTGGGTTCTATGGCTGCGTCAATTCCAGTAGTGCCCCTAGCAAAGCTACATATGCAAATCCTACAGTGGCTCCTTCTTTACAAGATTCGAATAACCAACTCTTGCAAACAGGACCTGCTTTTGTGGGTGAGGCCAGATGAAGATCTTTGGAGCTGACCTTTTCAACCCTCCCAACCCACCGCCATTGTGACCACGGATGCTTCCCTGATCAGGTGGGGGGGAGGCATTTTCAGGGAAAGACTATCCAAGACACATGGTCCAACTAGGAAGCCTACATACACATCAATATCCTAGAATTGAGGGCCGTGTTGTTAGCGTTGCAGACATTCCATGCGGCTGTCCCCTCCGGGACAATTGCAATCCAATCAGACAATATGTCAGTGGTCTGGTACATCAACAAGCAAGGAGGAACAGAGTCCTACCCCCTTTGTCGAGAAGCCATGAGAATCTGGCAGTGGACGATAGCTTCCAACTGCTTTCTGACAGCAGTGCATACCCAGGAAGCCCCAACGTGATTGTAGACAAACTGAGCAGATGCATCCTCATGTTCCATGAGTGGTCCCCAACCCCAAGGTGGCATCTGTAATCTTCAGGCACTGGGGCCAGCCTTGCTGCGATCTTTTCGCTTCCCCATCAAACACCAAGTGCAGCAGCTACTTCACCCTACTTCCACCACAGGGGGAGTCACCGAGGGACGCTCTGATCCACAATTGGCCCACGGGACTTCTGTATGCCTATCCTCCCATTCCTCTGATCTCACAATTTCTAAAGAAAGCTCGTCGGTTCAGATGCAAGGTGATCCTCATAGCCCCATTCTGGCCTTGACAAGTTTGGTTCCCCTTTCTTCTGCCTCACCTAGTATTCCCGCCATGGATTCTGGACCCTCTACCAGATCTGATCACTCACCCCCAAGGGCTGAGTCACCTGAATCTGTCCACTTTCAAACTGACAGCTTGGTTTCTCCACTTCTGCTATTCGCCTGGCAGGCTATCCTCTTCTCACCTGTTTAAGACATTATTCTGGCCTCTACAAACCATCCACCAGAAGATTATATCAGGATAAATGGTAGGGGTTTTCCATTTGTCCAAGGATAACATGGTAGACCCGTATTCGGCCCCAGTTACTGCAGTACTTCAATATTTGGCTAAGTTTTTGATAACGGAGCTTCTCCCTCTACAGTTCATGTACATGTAGCGGCAATTTCCAACTTTCACAATGGTATAGATGGTACCCCTCTTATTTCGTTAGCCTTTGAAAAGCTTTCCTCAAAGGGGACCTCTCATCTCAAGCCTCCTCTTAGACAAGCCCGTGTTACCATGGAATCTCACTTTAGTCCTCCGGTCTTTGACTCAAAAGCCCTTTGAGCCTGCAGCTGAGTGTGACCTAAAGTTCTTTCTTGGTAATCTTTGTTCCTTGTAGCCATTACCTCTTCCAGAAGAGTCTCGGAGCTGCAGGCATTGTGTATCAAGAAGCCCTACCTGGTCTTTCACAAAGACAGAGTGTCACTTTGAACGAACCCATCCTTTCTTCCCAAAGTATTTTCTGAATCCTCTATTAACCAGTCCATTGATCTACCTGTGTTCTTTCCAAATTTTGCCAGTAGAGGAGAGTATTGCCTTCACGCCTTAGACGTACATAGACAATTAAGGTTTTACCTAGATAGGACCAAACCTATCCGTAAATCTGAGCAACTTTCCATCTCCTTCTCAGGACCAAAAATGGGACAAGCTGTTTCCAAGGTTACATTATCAAAATGGCTAAGGGACTGCACATGTGTCACTTATTCCCTCCATAATGAATCCATGCCAAAATTTAAAGCCCATTCCACTAGATCTATGGCAACTTCTATAGCATTCCATTCCAGGTTATCCATGGATGACATCTGCGCAGCAGCTCCATGGGCTAAGCCTCATACCTTTATCAATCATTACAAATTGGACCTGGTCTCCAGGGGGAGAGCTGCCTTCGGCTCAATGGTACTCAGGAATGTTCTTCCATAAGGGCCGCCTTGGACCTCAAGGTAGCTTGGGATACTGTCCCATCAGTGATGAATGGAAAGAAGATTAACAACATCAGATAAAGAAGTTATGTCTTACCATAACGTTCCATCTGTGTTGTTCATCTGCTTTCATTCATCACTTCCCACCCTCCTTCCCCCTCCAAAGGCTCCTGAGGGATGCTTTGGATCTGAGTGGTGCACTAGGGTACTTGCGTAGAAGTAGCCTCGGCTTTACTTCCTTTCTTACAAACTCGATTTGAGGTAACAGGGAGAAGGGCATTCTGGGTAGAGACTTAACTCGAGAGTTTTTTGGCTGGCACGAGCTTGGTAATAGGTCGACTTGGTTCCAAGGGCTTGGAACCAAACCCATCAGTGATGAATGAAAGAAGATGAACAACACAGATGGAGCGTTATGGTAAGACTTAACTTCATTTTTTATATTGAGTAATGCCTGTGTATGCTTTTGTTGATTAGGGATATCTGCTCCTATTAGGAGGGTTAAACTTTATTATTTGAAGAAATACATAGTTTTGTGTGTTTTAAGTTTATAGGATATGGGACCGGGTTATTTATTTATTTATTTTTTTGTTTATTTATTTATTTCTGTGGAATTTTTGTAAAATGTGACAGTACTGTGTGTTCAAATGGAGATGACAAGAAACAGCTGTATAAAATATTAACCTGTCAAACCTTAGTGGGTGCATGTAATGTAAAAGATGGAAACACATTTAAAAAAGCTGTCATATGTAATAGGTGGGTATCATGTCTACTTATTATGGTCACACTATCCATATTATTTTTGAACATTAATGGCTTCACAGGTGTAGACAAAAGTAAACAGTACTGAATTACATTAATAAATGCAGAGTGCAAATAGTGCTACAAGTGACAGATTTGTGAAAAAATGAACGTGAAATTGATAAAAGATTGCAAAAGGGATATTCAGCAGTATAGAAGATAAGAAAGGAGAGTACTTGTAGTAATTGCTAGAGGTGCTTCTGTAGTGATAGAAGAGGAAAAAGATAGTAATGGTAGATTTCTGGTATTAAGGGGCTATTGGCAAGAGAGGAGGATTACATTGGCAAGTATTTATATTCCACCTAAAACTGCTCTTATGGAGTTTAAGAAATGTTTTGAAGAAATACCTTTTAGCGGGGAATATTATTTATAGGTGGGGAATGGAATCTGATTTGCAACAGTGTGAATGTATCCTGGAAACCTAGAAGGGAAAGTATTACAAAACAGGGTGGATTTCTGAAGAAACTTTTGAAACTATATGGTATGAAAGACAGGAATTCAGTAGTTGGAACTCTGACAGAATTTACATATTATTCTCCAAGGTTTGATAACTAGGCTAGACTAGATAGAAGTTATATTTCACACGAACATGTATGTGCATTTAATTGAAAGCTTTGACACACATCCAGTAACTATTTCATACCCTGTGCCAATAACAGCTAAGGTACAAATGCAGGGTAATGAAGCAAAAATGAGAGAGTGGCTTTTCCCCCACCTACCTTTTAAAAAGGGAGGAATTTAAGGAATGGGTAGTGGAAATTGTTTGAGCTATTAGGGAAGATCGAAATTTCTTCCGAAGTTATAGCTGGTGAGTTGGATGAAATGAAAGTGGAGTTTAAAAATAGGGTAGAAATAAAAGAAAAAGGGATATATGGTTAAGACGTAATCAGAATTATTCAGAGGGTCTGACAAAAGTATAAGTATTGGAGAATAAGGGGAATCTCACAAAACAAGAAGAGACGCATTTGCAAAGTGCTGAAGAGAAAATAAGGGAGTATCTGGATAATATGCATGAGTTTAGAAAGATTGCTGTTAAGTAACAGTTTTGTGATAACTCCAGAGCACAAAAACTTTGAGCAGGACAGCTTGCAACTTGGACAACAAAAGTAGACAGGGTTGTTGACAAACTTGGGGAGCCTATAACAAGAAAAGTAACCAGAGATCCTATAGAGGTATTGCAGACACTTTGGAAATTTTTTAAAACTTTGTAGAAAGTAGTGAAATGTGGAAATGAAGAAAGAGCACACATAGAAATATTAATGAAAGACTTGAGTATGCCAAGGTTAGAGCTAGGTCAGACTCAACAGTTAACAGTTAAGATAGGAGGAGGTGTGATAAAAACAGTGACATACAATGAATCTGGAGGAAAGTCTTCAGGAATAGATGGTATTCCTGTGGATGTTTAATAACTAGGAAGCCAGAAAGTGATAAAGATCTGGAAGGTTTTGTTTAATGGTATTTTAAAAGGAGGGGGAGTGCCAGCGTCCTGGAAGAAAGCTGTAGTGGCTGTAATACCTAAACACTGTAAAGACTAATCAGACCCAGCTTTGTTTAGGCCTGTTTCAATTTTTAAGCCATGATTATAAAGTGTTTGTCAATAATATCTAAAAGAATGACAAAGGTGTTGCCAAAATTGGTATTTATGGATCAGGTTATTTTATGGAGGGGATGCAAACATTTGACACCATTAATAGAACAATGATGGTTCAAAGGGAAGTAGAGAAAGTACCGCAGTTGGTGGGTCTTAATGCAGAGAAAGCATTTGACACAGTAAAGTGGGATTTTATGAGTAGGGCAATGGAAGGATTTGCATTCCCTGACACAGTAAGGTTAATTAGGAGGATATATGAGTGATCAGAGGCAAAAATTAAAGTGGGAGGGTTCCTCTCTGATACCTTGTGTCTGAACAGAAGAACCAGGCAGGGGATTCCTCTTTAACCTTTATTCAGTTTATAATTAGAGACATTGGTAAAGAAAATAAGGGACTCAGAAATTCAAGGTTATGATTGTTATAGTTATCAAGAAACGTTGGTTTTATTCAAAGACGATATTATTTTGCACCTGATAAAACCAGAAAAAGAAGATCTCAGTGTTGCTTAACATCTTGAAATAGTTGCAAGCTTTTTGGGATATAAAATTAATGAAGGTAAAACAAAGGCTATAGCTGTAAACTGTGTATCCACAAATGAATTGGTCCAGCAATACCCATATTAAAGAGGACACAATAAAATTAAGTACGTAGGAACATGAAATTAAAAGGATTCCGCTATGGCAACTAAGGATATGTAGGAAGAGACTAAACTAAAGATAATATAAAAAACGAGAAACTGAAAGCTCATGTTTATGGATATGGATAGCAAGATACAGGCAATGAAAACGTTTTTAAACCATTTAGTTTTGTATGCAGGTCAGACATATGGTTATCAACCAGAAGAAAACTTGTGGATAATAACTAATAAAGAGTTATAGGAGTTTATTTAGGAGGGGAAGAGAACAAGGGTTAAGTGGGATTACTCGGCCGTTATTCTTATTACTTTATTAGCCTTATTATACTTTACTTTGGCACTTATTAAGGTAGTCAATGGATATAATGTCCCCTTTGGCATGCAGTTGTCCAAACACATGCAGCAACTGGAACACCCACAGAGATACCTTACTAAAGGGATACAAGGACTAAACAGCATGCCCTACATGGACTGACTCAAAGCCCTGTCACTATACTATGCATCCTACAGACTATTAAGAGGTGACTTAAGACTGGCATACAAGGCACCCTCCAACCCATTGCTGATGGAGTTACTGCACATCAAGCAAATCAGATGGCATCAGAAATACTTGATACTGCAGAAGAGGTTTAGATTCCTAGACCTACAGAATGGTTTGGAGGAAGAGGTTTATCTCGCAGAGGATACCACTGCTGTTGAACAGGCTTCCCATCCACATATAACAAAGTTCATCCCTATCCATGTTCAAGCACAATTAGATGTGTACATGGGAAACAGAAAATTCACCCCAGGACTGCCTCTTGTACTACTAATGGATATATAAACAGCTCCTAAATGCTTTATCTCATGTATGTGTCCCGTCAGATTATCTGTGGAATGATCACAGTTATTCTTATTAGGGATAATGTATAATTATTGACCATGGGATGGGTAAGGCCAGTCTGTAACCAAATGAGGGAGGTTATTTCAAGCTCTAAAAAGGAAATTCACTAGGTTTAAAACAGCCTAAAAGGGCAGCGAGCATAGTACTTACCCATGAACCTATAAGTTGATCCATCCAACAGAACAAGTTGGTTTAGGAATACCTGATTTGGAGATATTTTAGAGCTACAAAGTTAAAGCTGATATACATAACACAAGCCAAAAACTGTAATTCCAGATGGAAAAGGATAATGAAACGAGTGGGGGTTAACGAAATAAGGAGAGTGGGTTTGGATGCAGACACTTAAGAATAATAGTTATGCAGAATATTGTACTCATAAAATAGCAAAAAATATTCTAAGAACTAAGCCAACAACAGAACAGAGAAAGGAGATTTTGTTGATAGAAATGACTGCAACTAGTGGTACAGAGAAAAGGCAAGAGGGTCTGGAATTTATTGGAGAAAACTGGCAAAGGAACCAAGGTATTGGAAGCAAATAACTAGAGAGAGATGAGGATAATAAAAGGGAAGAGGCCAAGAAGACATTTGGACTGCAGGCTACAGACTGCCTTCCCTATCAGGGATTGATATCAGAGTTATAGGCAAAGAGAAGGGGATAGGGGAATCCTAAGTGAGACCTGCTCTGGTAGTTTTTGGTTGAATCTAGAGCAGAAGCTGCTGTTAAAAAAGGAATAATTAGTAGGGCTTATAAAAATTTTATGATAACTGTAGGACTCAATCTGAGGAGGTCAGAAAAGATTGGGAAGAGATTGGATAAGGAGTTTACAAGGAAACAATGGGAGAACTTGTATATGGCTCCCAAGTAAGCAGCAAAGTGTAGAAGGTTTAGGATTTCTGTTTGGAAGTATTTGCATAGGTATTTTTATATCCCAAGCAGTCTCCAAAGAATTTTTCTCAGATAGGTGCTAAATGTTGGTGTTCTAGGGAAGAAAGAGGTAAGCCGGAACATATGCTTTTATAATGTAATGATGTTAAGTTGTGTATCTTGCCTTCATTCTTGCTGGTTGGGTTTGGAGCCGTTCCTCGGCTCCGACTCGGCCATCTTCAAAAGCTCGAGAGCTGCTTACTGGCTCGTGGCCCCCCTATATCCCATGATGCCTGGCGCTAGTTACCCAGATCTCGTTTGCCGCTTCCGCTACGAGGTTGTTCTACTGGCTCAGGTCGTATAGGTTTTACTATTTTTATTGTATTTTTTCTTGTTTAAAATCTATATTGGTAGTGTAGAATTAGTCGTTAGTTACACTTTAGTATTGTAGTTAAGTTTTTCTTCTAGATAAGCTCCTTTCTTAGGAAACTCGTTTTAGTTAGAGAGTTTCCCCTCCCCCCCTTCTCTCCCTTTTCCACAGAAAGGTTCTTTTCGTTTAAGTTAGAGGTTAGCCTTTCTTTCTATCTTCCTTATATCAAAAAAAAAAAAGGCTCCTTTTTCTTCTAATTAATTACTGTTAGTGTTTAGTGATAGTTGTAGTTATTTTTCTTTGGTTGTATTGGTATTTGTAGTGTGTATTGGTATTTGTAGTGGTTTGTGGTAACTCTAGATTGTAACGTTTTTGCTGTGGTTACCTTAACCATTTGTGTGGAAATTTGTCCTTGGTTTTCCTCACCGGGATGTCCAAGGATCCAAAACCATCCGGATTCAAGAAGTGTGATTCATGCTGTCAGAAGATGTCTCTGACAGATGGTCACACTTTTTGTGTTTATTGTCTGGGCGCTGTGCACCTGCAGGACTCTTGCTCGATCTGTCATGCCTTCAGTCCAAGAGTCCTGCAGGAGCGCAAAAATAAATTGATTCTGAGGGGTATGCTGAAACGCCAAGATTCTCCGGCGAAGGCTGAGCCGGCAAAATTTTCCAGGCCACCTAAACCATCGGCTACCAGTTCGGAGCCGTTGTTGGGTGAAGCCACACAAGCCATTTCAGCTCCAGCTGGAATCGATGCCCATCCCACCCAGTCGGCTCCGACACAGTCTTCGGTGCCAGCTGAGAGTCGAAAGAGATCCAGATTTCCTTCTTTGGAGTCGATACATTTGGCTCCGAAGTCTCCCCTGCTCCAATCGGAGCATAGTCACTGATCATCACACTCTTCTCGGTCCTCTAGACTTTCGGACCATGACTTGGAAAGAGTGGTCAGTAGGCTCTTAAAATCGCAGGCCCTAGCCAAAATGTTGTCCAGCCCTCCTCATCGGGAGTCGGCTCCATCCACGGCTGTACATATTCCTCCTCCGACTCTTCCTATGAGCTCGGAGCCGGAGTTCGTTGGGGTTCAAGTCGTGGAACCGTCGGCACCGATACCCTCTCTTTCAGTTCCGTCATCGGCTCCGATCCCTTCCATGGTATCTTCCCTGGAGGGATCTGGGTGTCGAGACTCCTTCATCGGCTCCAAGGGGGCGAGTGGCATTGGACCCTTGTCCAACCCCGCTCTCCCTCTCGGTGCTTCGGCGCAGGTGAGCTCGGCTCCCACATCTGCCTCGGAGCCGTCTCCCTCGGTGCGGGGAGGGCTTCTGGTTTCTTTGGAGCCTGAGCCTTCTCTGCGTCCAGGTAGGGACGCCTTTGAGGTGATGAGGAGTGTACTGGCCCCTGAGTCAGTCCCACGATCGACCCCATCGGCTCCTCCCCCTAGGGTGCCTGCGTCAGCCTCTGTCCCTCTTCCAGACCCCAAGCGTGGGGAACCAACACTCCAGGACACCCCTTTGGGTGTATCTTCCTCTTCCGAGGCCTCCCCTGATCTTTCAGTGGAGCCACCTCGCAAGAGAAAATGCAAGAGGAAGCATGTTGACTTCCCCGAGTCTGTCACGTCGGATACCAACTTAGAGGAGTCGGAAGGATCCCCAAGATCCCCCTCTGAAGATGTCTCCTTCTCAGACATCCTTGAGATGCTTAGACAGAGGGGAAACTGGACTACCCTAAGCCCTTCCGAGGATGAGTCGGTATTCCTAGATGCGTTTGGATCCCGACCTTCCACCTCCTGGGTGTCTCCGCCTTTTGAACCATTGATGTCTGTGGTGGCACGAAAGGCATGGACGGCTCCAGACACAGTGGAACCGACCCCTAGAAGACCTGCCAAGTTTATTACTGCCCCGCAAGGATAAACAGTTCTTGACCAAGGGTGTCCCCGTTGATGCCATGGTGGTAGCAGCGGCCACAAAGAAGGAGTTGGCTGAAACTTCTTCATCTGTCCATCCCCCTAACAAGGAGTCCAGGACGATGGACAGATATGGGAAGCGGATGTTCTCTTCAGCGACCTTTTCCATGCGGTCCCTGAATTACCTGTGTCACTTTACCCGTCTTCAGAGGGATCTCCTGAAAGAGCTTGGAGATACCCTCCAAGATCCTTCAGCTGAGGGGGCCCAGGCTAAGGCAGCCTCCCAGCTAGCGACTCTTAATTCAATGGTAAACACCTCCATGCAGCTCATTTTGTATGCAGCCGATGGTGCGAGTAGAGCCGCAGGCACAGGAGTGGCCCTAAGGAGGCATGCTTGGATGCGGCTATGTAACTTTGCAAAACCTTTCAGAGCGTCTTTCACCAACACCCCGTTTGATGGTTCCTCTCTCTTCGGACCACAGGTGAAAGATACCCTTACCAGGTATGAGCAGGAAGGCAAGACTCTCTCTGCCGTAGGAGTCTGTTTTTCCACTCCTTCCAGACCATATCCTAAGGGTCAGAAGAGTGGAAAGATGTGGTTTCGGAAATCCCAAGGAGCCTTGCTGGACACACGTGGTGAGTTTCCCTCCAGGGGCAGAGGAGGGAACAATAACAGACACCACCCTCGTGGCAGAGGGGGTCCTCAAAACCAGGGCAGCAGAGAATCTTTCTCTGACAAGCCCTTCCAGCATCCCTGAAGGGTTGCCCGGCTGCTCACCTCTAGAGGCAGTCGGGGGAAGATTATCGCTGTACCCAAGAGCCTGGCAAGACATAACTCAAGACAAACGGGTACAGTCCGTCATATCCAGAGGCTACAAAATTCCTTTAGTTCGCACCCCCTTAAAGTCAAACAAGCCCCTTCCAGATGTGCCACCCAATCTCAGGGACCAAGCAGTGCAAGAAGTCTCAAAACTGCTAAGAAAAAGGGCCATCCAGCAAGTCCCAGCAGACCAACAAGGATCCGGAATTTACTCAAGGTTCTTTTTGGTACCAAAAAAGACAGGAGACTGGAGACCCATTTTGGATCTCAGCAGACTAAACAAGTCTGTACAAAGAACGAAGTTCCTGGGTCAGGACAATTGGATGTACTCCATAGATCTTCAGGATGCGTACTGCCACATCAAGATGGACAGACGCTCCCGAAGATTCCTTCGCTTCCGGCTGGAAGCCAGCCATTATCATTTCATAGCTCTGCCCTTTGGTCTCACCACAGCCCCCAGGGTGTTTACCAAATGTATGGCAGTAGTTGCCGTTCACCTGAGATGGCAAGGATTCCAGGTGTTTCCGTATCTCGACGACTGGCTCCTCACTGCTACCAACAGACATCACCTTCTACGAGTCAGAGACTACACCATCGACACTTGCTCCAGGCTAGGTATCACAATAAATTTCTAAAAGTCTGCATTGTCACCCTGTCAATCTATCACCTTTATAGGCGCAAATTTAAATACCAAAGACATGTTAGCAAGCCTCCCAATAGACAGGGTGTTAGTGATTTGTCAGCATGTCAGGGTTTTACTACCATGCAAAAGGATTCAGGCCAGGTTTGTCCTTCAGACACTAGGTCTCATGGCAGCAGCAATCATACTTATCCCTCTAGCTCGCTTTCTTATAAGGATCCTCCAGTGGCTTCTTTTCACCCAATGGTCCTTTCAGTAACTTCCCATGTCTTACATGATTATGATCACTCAGACATGCAAGAAGCATCTTGCGTGGTGGATGGTCTCCACATCAGTGCTCCATGGCAGACCATTTGTTCTTCCCCCTCCAATGGCTACAGTGACCACGGACACTTCCCTGATCGGGTGTGGGGGGGGGGCATTATCAGGGCAGAACAGTCCAAGGCACCTGGCAACCTCACGAGTATCATCTGCACATAAATGTCTTGGAGATGAGGGCCATGCTCCTAGCGTTGCAGGCTCTTCAGGACTCTCTTCCTACCGGGACCATTGCAGTTCAAACGGACAATATGTCCATAGTGTGGTACATCAACAAGCAGGGCGGCACAAGGTCCTACCCCTTACGTCGAGAAGCACTCAGACTCTCGCAGTGGGCGATCTCTTCCCAAACGCACATCCCTGGGAGATCAAACATCATAGCAGACAGACTGAGCAGAGCAATTCTCATGCCTCACGAGTGGTCTCTGAACCAGGTAATTGCGGACCAAATCTTCCGCAGATGGGGCCAACCTTGCTGCGACCTTTTTGCAACTCCCTTCAACAGCAAGTGCAGCAATTTCTTCTCTCTCCTTCCACTTCCCGGGCATTCCCCCAGAGACGCTCTAGTCCACGATTGGCCCCAGGGACTTCTTTATGCATTCCCTCCTTTCCCCCTCATACCGAAACTAATTCAGAAGACTACTGCTTTGGGTTGCAAAATTATCCTAATTGCCCCTTACTGGCCTCGACAAATATGGTTTCCGTTCCTGTATCGCTATCTTCTCGAACAGCCTTGGACTCTGGACCTAGTTCCAGACCTCCTGATTCATCAGTCGGGTGGGCTGCACCAATCCCTACACTCTCTCCAGCTCACAGCGTGGCTGCTCCACTTCCAACCTTAGCCAGGCTCCCAGATATCTCCCCCTCTGTGCATGAAATCCTTGTGTCGTCACACAAGTCTATGACCAGAAAAACTTACGCTAGTAAGTGGAAACATTTTTCTTCCCGGGCAGAGGCAAAAAGTATTGACCCCTTTTCAGCCCCCGTACACTCCATTTTGGAATTTCTTGCAGAGCTCTTCCATGCGGGGTCTGCTTCCGCTACAATTAGAGTTCAGTTAGCAGCAATTTCAAATTTTCACACTGGCCTATCGGAAAACAATATCATGTCCCATAAGTGCTGTAAAGCCTTTCTCAAAGGAACCTCTCTGCTCAGGCCCCCAGTCAGAGATCCTCCACCTCCGTGGGATCTAAATTTGATTTTAGCTTCGCTAATTTTACCCCCTTTTGAACCTGCAGCTTCTTGTCCACTGAAGTTCTTATCTTGGAAAACCCTTTTTCTGGTAGAGCCATTACTTCTGTCAGAAGAGTTTCGGAACTAAGGCTCTTTCTATCCGACCCCCATACCTTGTGTTCCACAATGATCGGGTTGCTGTGAGGACTAATCCTTCCTTCCTTCCTAAGGTCTCTTCAGAGAGTAACTTGAATCAGTCCATAGACCTTCCTGTGTTTTTCCCTAACCACTCCAACAGGGTGGAGTATAAGTTGCATCAGTTAGATGTTCACAGGCAACTACGCTTTTATTTACATAGAACCGAGGACATTAGAAAATTAGATAAACTGTTTCTGTCTTTTGCAGTAGGTAAACAGGGGCTTCCGGTCTCCAAGGTGAACTTATCCAGGTGGTTGTCTTCTATCATCATGTTCATATACAAACTCAGGAACAAAGAATTACCGGTCAAACCAAAGGGTCACTCCACCAGAGCTTTAGCCACTTCAGTGGCTTTTCAGGATAGGTTGCCCATGGACTCTATTTGTGCTGCGGCTACATGGGCCAACCCACATACTTTCATTTCGCATTACAAGTTGGATTTGGTTTCCAGGAGCAGAGCTGATTTTGGTTCCACTGTTCTGAAGAGTCTTTTCCGATGAGCCACCCAGGTTTTTAGGTGCTAGGGACGCTGTCCCAACCAGCAAGAATGAAGGCGAGATAGACAACTTAACATAAAAAAGTTATGTACCTACCATATCGTTCCATTTTAGTTATCTTCTTCTCGCCTTCTTTCTTGCGTCCCACTCTCCATCCCCCTATCCTAGTGGACCGAGAAGAGTTCCTCTTGTTTTTGCACTGGCTGAGTCTTCTCTGACTATTTCCTTCTGCTTAGTAGCCTCCCCAGTAGGAATTATGCATTCTAGGATAGCATTCATTTATTATGTCTGCAGTTAGACTTACCAAACGAGATCTGGGTAACTAGCGCCAGGCATCATGGGATATAGGGGGGCCTCGAGCCAGTAAGCAGCTCTCGAGCTTTTGAAGATGGCCGAGTCGGCTCCGAACCCAACCAGCAAGAAAGAAGGTGAGAAGAAGACAACTAACATGGAACATTATGGTAGGTACATAACCTCCTTTTTTGGTAGTGTAACGAGTTTGCAGACTTAAAAAATTCCATACAGTGTACTTGGTCAGAAATATTGGGTGAGAAAATGGAGTTAACCAAGAAAACGATTTTTTGAGCTGGGGATACAAGATCTGAATTGCCTGGTCATAGTAAGAGTTTGCTAAGTTTAATTCTGGTGGCTGTCAAAAAAAGCAATAACTAGAAAACAGAAGTCAAAATCTAAACCAACTGTATTTGAAGTACTGAATATTAGAGATAAAAGAACTGGAAGTGGATCTGTAGGAAGGGTAGGTGTGAGTTACTTAGAAAAATATAAATTGTGGGAACAATACATGCACAAAAATGTTTTGGAGGAGTAAGATTTAAGGGAATGCAGGAATTAAGCAATTTATGTAATATTGGAGTGATAGTTATATAAAAATGTGGTTTAAAATTGTAATTGAGAACATGTTAATATGGTTTGTTTTGTTTTATATAAACGTATGATGTTAAGTTGTCTATCTCGCCTTCATTCTTGCTGGATGGGTTCGGAGCCGATCCTCAGCTCCGACTCGGCCAATACTAAAGCTCGAGAGCTAATTCCACCGGCTCGAGGCTCCCCCATATCCCACAATGCTAGGCGGTAACTCCTCAGATCTCAAAGTTTTACTAAAGTTAGACCCCCTTTAAGTTAGTTTTTCGGTAGTACTTAGTTAGTTACTTAGTCTTTTACCACTCCCTTACAAATTCCTTCCCTTTTTTCTAAAAAACTTTTCCAAGGGTTCTTCCCTTAGGCCTTAGGCCCCCTCCCACCCCTCCTAGTAGTTGGAGTGAGTGTGTTTTTTCTAGGAAATTTTTTGTTAAATTTAGTTACCTTTATTTTAAATTTAGTGTAATCTGTGTGTTTGTGTGAGTGATTGCACTACTTTTATATCTTTAGATATGTCTAAAGAATCGAAGGTCTCAGGCTTTAAGAAGTGTGACTCGTGCTGTCAGAAGATGTCTCTGACAGACGGTCACACTTCTTGTGTGTATTGCCTGGGACATTTACACCTGCAGGACTCTTGTGCTGTCTGTCACGGTTTCAGCCCTAGAGTCCTGCAGGAACGTAAAAATAAATTAATCTTAAGAGGCTTATTGAAGCCTGAGGGTCCCCCGACACAGTCAATGTCGGGGAAACCGTCTAAGTCCTCCAGGCAGTCGGCTCCAGTGTCCGAGCCGTCCTCCAGAGGTTCAAAGACCGTTCATACGGTTCAGCCATCGGCTCCGGCCGGAGCAGATGATTCTAGACCTACCACACACACTGTGTCCTCGGCTCCGGCTGGAGCCGAGACAGATAAGTCGAAGTCGGTTCCGATAATCTTGTCGGAACCGACTACTAGAAAGAGGTCCAGGTCTCCTTCTATCGGCTCCGTTCATTCGGCTCCAGCCTCACCGCTCTTGTCTGAACGGAGCCGTAGGTCACACTCCTCTAGGTCCTCCAGACTTTCGGACCATGATTTGCAGAGGGTGGTGAGTAGACTTCTTAAGTCCGAGGCACTGGCCCAGATGTTACACAGCCCGACTCAACAGTCGATGGCTACCCCTGTTCCATTAGACATTCCTCCTCCGACTCTATTGAGTTAGGAGCCGGTGCTGCTCGGAGCCGAGACTGTGGGAGCGTCGGAACCGATACCTTTCCTTTCGGTGCTGTCGTCTGCTCCGATCTCCTCCTTGGAGGGATCTCGGCGCCGGACTTCCCTCGTTGGCTCCGAGGGGGCGAGTGGCATCGGACCCTTGTCCGACCCCGCTCTCCCTCTCGGTGCTTCGGCACTGGTTAGTTTGGCTCCTACATCGACTTCAGAGCCATCCTTGTTGGTCCCGGGGGAGGTCTTTGGCTCTTCAGAGCGGAGACCTCTGGCCCTGCCTGATAGGGGTGCCTTTGAGGTCATGCGGAGCGTGTTAGAACCTGGTTCTACTCCACAGTCGGCTCCATCAGCTCCTCCCTCTACAGTGCCTGCAGTGATTTCTTCTCACCCCCTTGCTTCGGACCGTAGAGAATCTGCGCCTCAAGTATCCCCAGTGGGAATTTCCTCCTCTTCCGAGGCCTCTCCTGATCTTGCAGAAGAACCCCCTAGGAAGAGACAGTGCAAGAGGAAGCACATTGACTCCCCTGAGTCTGTCACCTCTGACACTGATTTGGAAGATTCTGAGGGTTCCCTTCGTTCCCCCTCTGAAGATGTCTCCTTTGCAGACATACTAGAAATCCTGAAGCAGAGGGGGAATTGGACAGCCCTTAACCCTTCAGAGGACGAATCAGTGTACCTTGAGGCGTTTGGTTCTCGACCTTCCACCTCCTGGGTGTCCCCTCCCTTTGACCCACTCATGGAAGTGGTGGCGAGGAAGGCTTGGACGGCTCCTGACTCGGTGGAACCCACCCCTAGGAGGCCGGCCAAATTTATCACTGCCCCCAAAGACAAGGAGTTTTTGTCCAAAGGTGTCTCTGTGGATGCCATGGTGGTGGCTGCTGCCACCAAGAAGGAATTAGCGGATCCTTCGGTACCTGTTCATCCTCCTAATAAGGAATCTAGGACCATGGACAGGTATGGTAAGCGGAGGTTTTCATCAGCAACCTTTTCCATGCATTCGCTGAATTACCTGTGCCATTTCACTCGTCTCCAGAGGGACTTGCTCAAGGATGTGAGTGAAGTGTTGAAGGACCCATCAGCTGTGGATTTTCAAGATAGGATGACCTCCCAGCTGGCTACCCTTAATTCAGTAGTTAAGTCCTCCATGCGCCTGATTTCGTACGCGGCTGATGGAGCGAGCAGAGCCGTAGGTACTGGGGTGGCTTTACGCTGCCATGCCTGGATGCGGCTATGTAGCTTTGCGGACCCTTTCAAGGCGTCCTTCACTAACTCCCCTTTTGACGGATCATCTCTCTTTGGTCCACAAGTGAAGGATACTCTGACAAGGTGCGAGATAGAAGGTAAGACTCTTTCTGCCGTCAGAGTCCATTTTTCTACCCCTTCTAGGCCTTACCCCAAAGGTCAGAAGGGGGGAAAGATGTGGTTCCGCAAACAACCACAGGGAGTCTTACCGGACGCACAGAGTCGTTTCCCCTCTAGAGGCAGAGGGGGGAACAATAATAATAGATGCCGTCCTAGAGGCAGAGGAGGCCAGCAGAATCAGGGTAGTCGAGAAACCTTCTCTGAAAAACCCTTTCAGCACCCCTGAGGTGTTGCCCGACTGTCCACCTTCGGAGGCAGTCGGGGGAAGATTATCTCTGTACCCAAAAGCCTGGTTTTCCCTTACTCAAGACAAGTGGGTACAGTCTATCATATCCGAAGGCTACAGAATCCCTTTCATTCGCATCCCAAAACAGTCCGGAAAATCCCTTCCAGACGTTCCACCCAGTCAAAGGGAGCAAGCAGCACTAGAAATTTCAAAGCTGCTAGCAAAAAGAGCCATTCAACCAGTTCCAGCAGACCAACAAGGATCCGGAATCTACTCCAAATTCTTTTTGGTTCCAAAGAAAACAGAGGACTGGAGACCCATTTGGGATCTCAGCAACTTGAACAAGTTTGTCAAGAAAACAAAATTTTGGATGGTCACGCTGCAGTCCATCCTGCCCTTTCTGGGCCAGGACAACTGGATGTGCTCCATAGATCTCCAGGATGCGTACTATCACATCAAAATGAACAGACGATCCAGGAGATTTCTCCGCTTCAGGCTAGGGGCCAGTCATTTTCAGTTCAGGGCCCTGCCCTTTGGTCTCACTACAGCCCCCCGAGTGTTCACCAAATGCATGTCAGTGGTCGCCGCTCATTTGAGGGGCCAGGGATTCCAGGTGTTTCCGTATTTAGACGACTGGCCCCTGACTGCCACCACCATGCATCTACTTCTTTTAGCCAGAGACTACACTTTACGAACCTGTCAGACTCTAGGCATCTCTGTAAATTACGAAAAGTCTGTCTTGTCGCCTTGTCAGTCTATTACCTTTATAGGCACAAGATTAGACACAGTCAGTCTGTTAGCCAGACTCACAGAACAAAGAGTAGCAGACATTCACAACCAGGTTTCTCTTCTCTTACGACAAAACAAGGTCAAAGTCAGACTGGTGTTGAGAGTCCTAGGGATTATGGCGGCGGCTATTCCTCTCCACCCCTTAGCCCGCTTTTACATGAGGATTCTTCAGTGGATGCTTTTCACTCAGTGGTCCTTTCAACTTCTACCGATGTCCCACACTATCAGCATAACTCAGTCATGCGGGAATCATCTTCTCTGGTGGGTCACATCGCCCCAACTTCTTCTAGGGAGACCCTTCATTCCCCCGCCCTCGGCTGCAACTCTGACAACGGACGCCTCCCTGATCGGGTGGGGGGGGGGCATTACCAGGGCAGGACAGTCCAGGGCACGTGGCAACCGATCAAGTACCACTTGCACATAAATGTTCTAGAGATGAGAGCAGTGCTTCTAGCGTTGCAAGCCCTTCAAGACTCTCTTCCCAAGGGAACTATAGCAATTCAGATGGACAATATGTCCGTAGTGTGGTACATCAACAAGCAAGGCGTTACCAAATCTTACCCCTTATGTCGAGAAGCACTCAGACTGTGGCAATGGGCGATCTCTTCTCAGCGCTTCCTGATAGCAACGCACATTCCCGGCAAGTCCAATGTGATAGCAGACAGATTGAGCAGAGCAATCCTCATGCCTCACGAGTGGTCTCTGAAGAAATCAGTGTTGGAAGAAGTTTTTCGAACTTGGGGCCAACCTTGCTGCGATCTTTTTGCCACTCCCCAAAACAGCAAGTGTGCCGATTTCTTCACTCTCTTTCCCCTACCAGGTCATCCCATCAGAGACGCTCTAGCTCACGATTGGCCTCCGGGACTTCTGTATGCCTTTCCCCCCTTCCCACTGATACCTCAGCTGATTCGGAAAGCCATTGCTCTGAAGGCCTTGATGATCCTCATTGCCCCTTATTGGCCTCGACAAGTTTGGTTTCCTTTTCTTCATCGTTACCTTTTGGCGCAACCATGGCATCTGGACCCAGTTCCAGACCTCTTGATCCATCAATCGGGTCAACTGCACCAATCCCTTTCTTCTCTGAACCTCACAGCGTGGTTCCTCCAATTCCGCCCTTAGCCAGGCTTCCCTTAATATCTCACTCAGAGATATTTTGATAGCTTCTCATACGTCTTCTACCCGGAAGATTTATAGCAGCAAATGGAAACGTTTCTCTTTATGGGCAGTGTCTAGGGAAATAGACCCCTTTACTGCACCTATTCAGTCCATTCTGGATTTCCTAGCTGAGCTTTTCCAAGCAGGATCTTCTCCTCCTACTATCAGGGTTCAATTGGCGGCTATATCTAATTTTCATGTGGGAGTGTCAGAGTCTACTATTATGTCCCACAAACTCTGTAAAGCCTTTTTGAAGGGAGTCTTTCCTCTTAAGCCCCCTGTCAAGGATCCACCTCCTCCATGGGATCTGAACTTGGTTCTAGCATCTTTGATTCTACCCCCCTTTGAACCTGCAGCTTCATGTTCTATGAAGTTGTTGTCTTGGAAAATGCTTTTTCTAATAGCCATCACTTCGGCTAGAAGGGTTTCGGAACTCCATGCTCTATGCTGTCGTCCCCCGGATCTAATTTTTCACAAAGATAGAGTATCCTTGTGTACCAATCCATCCTTTTTGCCCAAAGTGGCCTTTCAAGCAAATCTGAATCAAACTATTGATCTCTCAGTTTTTTTCCCCAATTATGGCAACAGGTCAGAACAGAAATTGCACTCTTTAGATGTTCATCGCCAACTAAGGTATTATTTAGACAGGACTAAACAGTTTAGAAAAACAGACCAACTGTTTGTTTCATATGCGGAAGGCAAGATGGGTCTTCCAGTCTCTAAAGTGTCACTTTCGAGATGGCTTACTTCTACAATTACCTTTATTTATGAGATCAGACACCAACAATTGCCCTCGAAGCCTAGAGCTCACTCTACAAGGGCCTTAGCCACATCCATAGCCTTTCAGGATAGGCTTCCTATTGATTCTATTTGCTCAGCAGCTACTTGGGCTTCACCTCATACCTTCATTTCTCATTACAAGTTGGACATAGCCTCCAGAGACCGTGCCAACTTTGGTTCCACTGTTCTCAAGAGTCTGTTCAGATAGGCCACCCGGGACAAGGTGCTAGGGACGCGGTCCCATCCAGCAAGAATGAAGGCGAGATAGACAACTTAACATTAAGAAGTTATGTACCTACCATAACGTTCCATGTTAGTTGTCTTCTTCTTGCCTTCTTTCTTGCGTCCCACCCTCCTTCCCCCTAACCTGGACAGACCTAGAGGAGATTGTTTGTGACCTTTCTAATCCTTTTCTCCCACGCTTTACCACCTCTATATTTCCTCTGTTAGGTTTAAGTCACCTCACAGTCAGCCCTGCAGAGGTGGGTTACCCTTCTCCATGTTATGGAGCTTTTTTCTTGCTTGGCCTAGCTTTCAAATGAGATCTGAGGAGTTACCGCCTAGCACTGTGGGATATGGGGGAGCCTCGAGCTGGTGGAATTAGCTCTCGAGCTTTAGTATTGGCCGAGTCGGAGCTGAGGATCGGCTCTGAACCCATCCAGCAAGAAAGAAGGCGAGAAGAAGACAACTAACATGGAACGTTATGGTAGGTACATAACTTTTTATTTTTCTATGTCTTAAGTGATAATTCAGTAAAGATCCCCAACTAGGGTGGACAAACACAGTAATAAACAATCCATACTGGACTGGATTCTCACTAACAAACCCACCCCATGCCCTCAATATGGCTGTCTCCCTGGCAACCTAAGCAACCACTTACCTACTTATGTAGGCAACGTACTGGTTCCCCAGAAAACGTCTGTAAATACATTCGTAGCAGAAAAAACTTTTTTCCAGGAAGTTATTAATACCCTCCTGCAAAACTGTGACTGGTCGCCACTAAAACACCTCCCCCTGGACTCAATTGTACAATATTTCAATGAAAATTTCAGTAGTATCTTAAATAGCCTTGACCCCCCCCCCCTTAGAAAAAGCCGCACCAAATCTAGACATATACCATGGCTCACCAAGGACACCATAAAACTACTTAAACTAAGAGACAAAACCTGGTCCTAATACTAAGAGACTAAAAATTAATCATTACTTCTGAAAAATCACCAAATGCACAACCTTGCAAAAAACAAAACAAGAATAAAAAATTAGACTGAACAAAAAACTTATGACACATGTATACAACAAAAACACCATAATGACCCACAGAAATTTTGGATAGCCATCAACCATTTGCTAAAACCAGGGCATAGCACAACCCCAGGTCCATCCACAATAGAAGCTACTGTTAGCATTGCATCCCAATTCAACTCTCACTTTATTAATTCTATCCTGTCCCTTGTAAAAAACGACAATGCTGCCCCACTGTCCATACCTACACACACAGTAGATGAACTCAAATCCATCTCAATAAAACCAATCCAAACCAATACCATAAAGAAACTTGTGTCAAAACTGAAGCCCTCATCACTTGCAGCTGACCAGCTTGCCAATGAATTTCTCAAAATAGCATCAGATATCATCTCCTATCACATATCTTTCCTAATTAACTGATCTGTAACAGAAGAGTATATCCCAAAGCTGTAGAAAGTCTCTTACATCATCCCTTTGCACAAGGGCGGCACCTCCACAGAATTCACAAACTACCATCCAATAGCTGTTCTCCCTCCTATATCAAAAATCCTTGAAAAATGCATCCACTGTCAACTTCTCAACTATCTAATAAAAAATAATCTATCTGTAACCCAAGATGGTTTTAGACCCAAGTATAGCACCAACACTGCACTTGCCAGATGTTCTTCGTGTTTCACTGTTGCAGTCATTACATTTGGGTAATCTGCTGGCAGGTTGCCCTCAGTCGGCCTGAATTCCAAAGTCTTGGTTCCTGTGTCGGTTGCTGTCTTCTCTTCCATGACGTCAGGTCGTCAGGGGTATAAAACATGCAGCCGACGCGATTTTCTTTAGTCTTTCTTGCCGCGCAGTGCCGAAGCAGAAGCATTTCGCAAGTGCCGGTCAGCCGACTACTGAAATATTCGCGTTTGAGTTTCAGAACTGAAGTCTTCTATAAAGCTAAGTACCCCATTGGGGAAACTTTTTTTCTTACTTTTTACCGATGTCAGAAAAAGTTAATAATTGTATTACTTGTGGGAAGCAAATACCTCATAAGGATTTCCATTTGTACTGTATTCCTTGCCTAGGCCCTGATCACAATATGCCTAATTGTCGGTTTTGTGCTAGATTTAACCAACACACTATTAAGTGTCGGTATATTTTTGTATCTAAGTATTTTGGAAACAGATTTAACCTTTGAGTCGCAGGCCTCTACCGACACCCATGTGGAGTCCGGCATGCCGCAATATACGGATGTATCTCCCTCGGATGGGTCTGGAGCCGCTGAGCAGGCACCGGCTTCTGAGGGTGTATTCAGACCTCAACATTTTTATATCAAACCGACGAAAGCTGCAAGACCAAAGGCAAAGACACCTAAAACTAAAAAAAAAAAACGCCTGAGCCACATGCACAGGCCTCTATGCCTAAAAAACAGATGATCAAAATGGCTGAATACCTTATTACCTTGATCAAGGGTACCTATCCCCCTAAAGATAAGAGACCTAGGCAAAACACTGACTGTGAATCTTCAGATCAGGTTTTTATTTCTTCTGATTCCTCTTCTGATCAGGAATTATCCTTACCTCCCTATGAGGATTCTGATGCTGAGGAGTCTATTCCATCTGCAGCTCCTCCTGAGGATTATTAATTTGGAGAAACATTGCATATTTTGAGGGATCATTTTCACTGGGAGAGTCAAGACTTCTCAGAAGCAAAAAAGAGGCTCAGGGATTTCCTCCTTCTCCCTCAGCACAAGCCTTTAGCCATTCCCCCTGTGTTAGACACTGTGGATGATGTCTTTTCGGAGTCAAGCATGACCCCTGACTCTTTACCTCTGGCTCCCAGTAAGCCTGACAGGTATTACAGGGTTCCTGACTCTCATAAATGTTTATTTAGAAATCCTGCTGCTGATCCTGAAACTATTTCACAGGGTCCAAAGAGAGTTAAGGCCTCATCAGCAAAAAAACCCTACCCCCTCTGACAGAGATTCAAGGGCGCTGGACAGATGGGGAGAAAAGGTTTATACATCTGCAACCTTAGCAATCAGGGCCTTAAACTGCCAATTTCATATGCTTAAGTCCCAACAACATGTTATGGGATTGCTGAAACAGAAAATGATGTTGATTTCAGAATGAGCAGAAAATAAGGAATTGCAAGAATTATTGCATTTCCACAATGGTTGGCCAGACCTGCCAAAAAACCAATGGGCAGAGGCACAGAGACAGGTTACGTCCCCATTCAGACAGTACCAGAACAGGAAAAAGGACAAGGTTTTTACTCAAGACTGTTCTTGGTACCCAGAAAGGACAAGGCCTCATGGCCAATACTGGATTTATCGATTTTGAACACATACCTGGATATTCCAAAATTCAAAATGCTCACTTTACAACAGCTTCTGCCCATGCTGGGCAAGAATGCTTGGCAGGTGACTTTAGACTTAAAAGAGGCATACCTGCATGTCCCAATAAGACAGTTGTGCAGAAGATACCTCAGATTCAAGGCTGGCTTAATGCATTACCAATTCTCTGCACTGCCCTTTGGCTTATCTACTGCGCCCAGGGCCATACAAAGTGCCTGGCACCAGTAATTGCATTTTGCAGACAAAGAAGTATTCAAATATATCCTTACTTGGACGACTGTCTCATTCAAGCAGAGAGCAAGGACAATCTTCTATGACACATGGCATTTGTGAAAAGGCTTCTAGCATGCTTAGGGTACACAATAAACGAAAAGGAATCACAACTGGTACCCTCCCAAAAGATAACATTTTTGGGTGCAAGCTTGCATACAACTGCCCAGACGGCTTACCTTATGTCAGACAAACAAAGGCAACTGACTACTTACTTCAAGCTGATGGCAACAAAAACCCAGTCTTCTGTAAGACAAATTCTGCAGGCTCTGGGCTTCATGGCATCCTGCTAATTCCATATGCAAGACTGCATATGAGGAAACTTCAATGGTACCTAAAATGTTTATGGAGTCAACATTCACACAGCCTGGAAACAATGATTCCTCTCATCCCCTGCCTGCAACAGGAGTTTCTATGGTGGGCAAAGGCCTGTCACCAAAACATGGGACGACCCTTCACTCTACCCCCTGCCAGCCAAACCTTAACAACAGACGCATCAGATTATGCCTGGGGGGGGCCCACATGGCAGGAAGATGCATTCAGGGCATATGGGCACCAAATCAAATGCATCTACATATCAACCAGAAAGAGATGCTAGCTGTTCAAAATGCCCTAACAACCTTCAAGGACTTACTTCATCCAGGGCAACTACTGATAAAGACGGACAACATCACTTCATCCAGGACAACTACTGATAAAGACGGACAACATTACCATCATGTGGTATATAAACAAGCAAGGGGGCACACACACATACCCCCTTTGCAGATTAGCCATGGCACTGTGGGACACAGCTTTGACCTACCAGATAAATCTTCAAGCTCAATTCCTGCCATGAAAACAAAACACTCTGGCAGATGATTTAAGCAGAAACCTTATGGATCCTCACGAGTGGAAACTAAATCCACAAGTATTCAGCATGATAACAGAGAAATAGGGGAGCCCAGACATAGATCTATTTGCCTCTCCTCAAAATTATCAATTGAAAAGATTCTGCACAAGGACTTATCACAGACAAGCATGGAAAGTGAACGCCCTATCCTTCAGTTGGAAAAACCTACCAGTTTACGCCTTTCGTCTTCTGCCTTGTCTCCCCAAGGTTCTCCTAAAAGTCAGACAAGAGAAGCCAAAGATGATACTAATTGCCCTGGACTGGTCCCGCCAGTACTGGTACCCAATCCTAAGGAACTTCTTTCAATACCCAGTTTGGACCTTGCCTCAAGACCACAACTACTGTCCCAGCAAAACAGTCAGATCCTGCATAATCAACTACAGCCTCTGAACCTGGCAGCATGGCTGATCATGTATTCATATAAACAACACATCTCAGTAAAGCTGTGATGGATGTCATTTTGGAAGCCAGAAGGCCTAGTAGTAGAAAATTGTATGCTAACAGATGGAAGAGATTTTGTGCTTGGAATCAAGCACAAGGAACTGATACAGCAGAACCAAATATTCCTCAGATATTGCAATACTTAACTGAGATGATTGACAAAGACCTATCTTTCTCATCAATTAAAATCCATGCCTCTGCCATTTTGGCTCATTACAATACAGAGCCACAAATCTTTTCTCATCCTTTACTAAAGCAGTATCTTAGAGGAGCCAAAAATGTAAGGCCTCCTAGAAGATCACCATTGCCTGCATGGGACCTCAATTATGTGTTGGAAAAGCTCACCCTGCCTCCATTTGAACCAGCTGCTACCGCTGATATAAAGTTCTTATCATGGAAAACAGCTCTGCTACTAGCAATTACTTCAGCAAGAAGAGTTTCAGAGCTACAGACCCTCATGGCTGTAGAGCCTTTTATCATATTTTACCCAGACAGGGTATCTCTGAGGACAAATCCTACTTTTATGTCTAAGGTGGTTTCCAGTGTGGCTCTTAATGAAGCATTTCATCTGCCAACCTTCTATCCAAATCCGCAGAACAAGGAGGAGAGAATTCTGCATTCCTTGGACGTACACAGACAGCTAAGATTCTACTTAAGCAGGACTAAAGCTCTAAGAAAAACTGAGCAATTACTAGTGACATATGCTGCAGGATCAGAAGGCAAGGCTATTTCAAAGAAGACAATTTCAAAGTGGATAAGCCACTGCATCTGTTTCTTTTACATACACCATGGTAAACCTGTGCCCAGGGGCATTAGGTCTCATTCCACCAGAGCTGCAGCTACTTCAGCAGCCTTTCTAAGGGGAGTACCAACCAAAGACATTCTAGAGGCTGCTACTTGGAGTTCTGTTCACACCTTTACAAAGCATTATCATTTGCCTCTCTACTCTAAATCCAGGGCAGGCTTTGCCACTGCAGCTCTGCAGGGCCTTATAGCCGCTCCAAATGCTGTTTAGTTCCAACCTCCCAACCATACCTTTGGGATTCTACCCAAATGTAATGACTGCAACAGTGAAACACGAAGAACATAGTACAGTTGTGTGCACTTACCATAAATGTAGATGTTCGAGTGTATTCACTGTTGCAGTCCAGGTTACCCTCCCACCATCCCCCTGTCATTCTGGAGTTTATCTTTCCTTCTCTATCTTCTACAACCTATGTGGTGTATTTACTTGTAGATGAAGGTAAAGTTTATATTGATGCATGTGTGTGTGTGTGTGTGTGTGTGTGTGTGTGTGTGTGTATATATATATATATATATATATATATATATATATTTTTTTTTTTTTTTATTTTTTTTTTTTTTGCTACCTTTTTGGGGGCACCTGACATCGGGGGCAAGAAAAACTAAAGAAAATGGCATTGGCTGCATGTTTTATACCCCTGACGACCTGACGTCATGGAAGAGGAGACAGCATCTGACGCAGGACCTAAGACTTAGGAATTCAGGCCGACTGAGGGCAACCTGCCAGAAGATTACCCAAATGTAATGACTGCAGCAGTGAATACACTCAAACATCTGCATTTATTGTAAGTGTACACAACTGTACTTTTTGCCCCTGGAGCCCAGGGCAAGACTGTTTCTAAGCAAACAATTTCTAAATGGATTGCACATTGCATTACTTTTTGTTATTCCTTTCATGGCCAAGCTACTCCTCAAGGGGTTAGGACCCACTTTACTAGAACGGCTTCCACTTCTGCAGCCTTTCTAAGGGGTGTCCCTACTAAAGACATTTTGGAGACTGCCACATGGTCTTCTGTTCACATTTTCTCCCTTTTTCTGTGTGCTTCAATAATTAACCCATTAGTTAGGACTGCAACAGTGAAGCATGATGAACATAATACAGTTGTGTACACTTACCATAAATGTAGATGTTCGAGTGTATTCACTGTTACAGTCCTGGTCTCTCTCCTTCCTTCCCCCTTTTTTGGTCTTCTCCTATTCTGTTTTCCTGAGGTACATGGTGAATTTATTTGCCAAATTTGTTTTTGATTTAAGCCTTATTTTCTGGGGGCTCCTGACTGTTATGGCAAGAAAGACTGAGAAAGTGACGTCAGCTGCCTCCTTTTGTATCGGACACTCTGACGTCCTTTACAACCTACGTCATTTTTACTTACCTTTGGTATCCTGGCCGACCGAGGGCTACCGGGAGCCAGATAACCCATTAGTTAGGACTGCAACAGTGAATACACTCGAACATCTGCATTTGTGGTAGGTGTACACAGCTGTACTTTCCACATGCCACACTTTCTAGCAGAAATATAAGTTTAAAGTATTATTATTCTAGCCAGGCTTTTAATTACTGTATCTGAATATTAAAATCAAATCAATACAATGTTTATGGTATGGTATAGTGTAGGGTATAGTACTTGTCAGGTCTGTTTTTAATAGTAACTCTCAAGCAACCAGAAACTACACTTATCTGGCATCTACCAATCCCCATCGGTGCCGGTTAACTGAGAGTTTACTGTACACAGCACATCCACTGCCCACTGTATGGAACAATCACATAGATGCTTATAAATCTAATGTTCCTAAACTCCAAAGACTTGCTAGACATTGCACCTAAACATGTGTCCTCAGGAGCACCAGAAGCACTCTACAAAAAACACACATAACCACAACACATACAGCCATGTCTCACAGAGCTTCAGCTTCTAAACCCAGAAAGAAAGCCACGACATGACCCAATGTTTTGGTAGTAAGAGACACAATTTATTGTCAGGTACACAGATGCCCCATTCCTCAGGCTAAGTAAGGAGAAAGTCATGATCAGTTGATTGTTGGGTATCAGGATCTGCCAGATCACACGCAGTCAGGTAATTAGGCTACAAGTACCAATATGATTGAGTCTTAGTCCACGTGAGTGTAAATTACTTAAGACATACCTCCCTGGACTATATGAAGAGAGAAGTGATAGAGTTCTAGGACTGTGTATCCCATGCTTGTACAAGCCTAACATTGAGCAGCATTCTGCCTTCTCCAAGGGTGATGCCACAATATGAAAAGAAGATGTTTGACTTTAATAGTTGTCTTAGGTTTTCGTGTCACTTTAAGGGGGTACAGTATTGGTTAGCATGTAATTTATGATCAACAGTTCACAGTACTTTGCAAAGGATGGTCTACACCTGTCTCCTCTAGGTTTTCAAATATTGACTGAAGCATCATCCTTCCCAGTAGTGCCTTTTTAGGCAACAACAAACTGACAGACCATACAATATAGCAAAACTTCTCCAAGAAAATCTAAAAGTGTTATTGCTCGATGTCAGGAGTCTAAGCAAGAAACACCCCTCCTTCCAAGCTGTCATCACCGTGGAGAATGCAGATTTTGGTGCATTTTCCGAGACATTGTTTAAACCCAGGGAGAGCATCCTGGCAGTGCAGGGCTACAATCCCTTCCACACATTTAGACCAACTACTTCACAGACAGGGACTAAAGGTGGAGGTATCTCAGTTTACGTCAAAATCAGGTATACCTCAATGCTGGTAACAGTATGATGCGCTTGAGCTTCTCTACATCCAAATTACCATAGGAAAAGTCCCATCCCGTATCCTTGCAAACTGTAGGTCCCCTTCTGTGATCCAGGAAACCCTTGACACATAAATGAACTTACTGGAGACGGTCATTTGCAACACAATATTATGTTTATGGGTGATGTTAACTGCCCCACTACAAACTGTGAATCATATACGACCTCATGTGTACAGGCTCAGAGCTTTCTGGATTTTGTAAACACAAACACCCTGGGCCAAATAGTCCATGTACCCAATAGGGGTGTAAACATACTGTTTCTGTTCCTCAATAACTTAGTGTCCTCTCTGGTAAGGTTGGACCACTAAAACTGTCTCATTTGAAGTAAAAATAAAACCTGGGACCCCAGCTACCCCTGGAGCATTTAAGAACTACTCTAAGGCAAACTTCCTACTACTGAGTGATAACTTTTCAAAATTTCAAGCCCCCCCCCCCCCCCCCGCTCTAAAAACAGTCCTGTATATGTGGACTTGTTCATAGAAACCTTGTACAATCATGTTAATAGCTGTGTAGAGACAGCTGTGCCTGGGAGTAATAAGAAACCACTCTGGTGGAATCCCAGCAGCAATAGTTTGTATAACAGGAGAAAGAAAATTATGGGAAAAATGTGGGAATGTACGTCTAGTCCAGCAAGACGCAAATTCTTTTGTCAATCTAAACAAGCACTTCAGAGAGCAAATCAAGTCTACCAAAACCAAATTTAAGGTAAAAATAACCTCCCAGCTCAAAGACAACTGCATAGTTGTTAGCAAGGTTTGCAGCCTCAAAGGCAATACACAACAATTGCTGAACTGACTGTAAATGGAACCACCTCCACTTACTCAGAAGATATTGTAAATCTACTAGCCAACAAATTAATCTAGAGGTCTGAAGTGGTTGACTTCATTTCGTCTTTAACCTGTAGGTTATGGATCCATATCAGATCCGACATGGCCGCATATCCAGCATCTGATCCGAGCTCCAAGCTCCTTCCCTTACCCACAATGCCCTATGTTTCCACCACCCCCCCCCAGATCTCGTTTGCTGCTAGAAAAGCAAGCACCGTAGTCCGAGTTCTAAGCTAACTCTGTGGGTTTTGTAAGTAGATTTTTGGTGTTTTTTTGCTATCTTTCTTGACCTTTTTCTTTTTCTCTCTTCTATCTTTCTACATCCCCGCTCAGTCGTCGGTTTAAAAAAAAACATTTTTTTCCTTCCCTTTACTGTTCTTTTTCTTAGCATGAGTGTGTGTGTGTGTCTGGGCCTGTTAGGGCATGGCTGAAGCCCCAAAAGCAGGTTTCAGAAAGTGCACAGAGGGTGGCCATAAATTTTCTCCAGCCGATGGCCACATTCTGTGTAGTGTGCCTGGGGGTGGCTCACCTGCAAACCTCCTGTCTTATCTCTGCTGGGTTTAATCGCAGAGCACTGAAGGACAGGAGGGATACGCTTCTCCTCAAGGGACTACTTCCCTCCTCAGGGACAGTAGCCCCTAGGCCCGCCACAGCAGTAGCTGCAACTTCTTCCTCTTCGCTGGCATCAGGGACTCAAACTCCCGCCAAGTGGTCCAGGAAAGACAGGCAGAGGAAGCGGTCCCCCAATCGGCCCAGGTCGGCCCTCCACCTAACGTTAGAGTAGAAGCTAGGCCTGGATCCCCCCCAGATCCGCTCACCTCTCAGGGCTTCCCCTCACCAGCATTCCAGACCATTGTCTGTGGCCTCATCCTCCCTCTCCACCCGAAGCCTGCTTGAAGCGGAGATGGATAAGATGATGCAGAGGTTTATCCGCACCCAAATTCAGATGGGGGTCTTGTCTGCCCCTTCTCCCTATGGAGGGAGGAACTCACAGCTTTTTTCATGCTGATCACTCCTTCTCCAATCCGACCTGCAGTTTTGGAGCTCCTGGATCTGAGGACCTTTGGGATCAAGCGGTCAGCGCTGATGGTACCTGGTACCTTGATGCTGGCCATTGCTTTGAGCATTTCAGATCCAACCCAGTCGGATCCGAGCTCTCGGAGCCGTAGTCTCGGAGATGGATCCAAAGGGTTGCTTTTGTTTCCAAGTGTGTCAAAGCGCACTATTCCCTTCAGCATCTCTGCTCCTGGAATCTTGACTCTGACTCCCCTATCGAGTCAGAGGGGAATGGCTCTAGCTTGTACTTCTCAGGATGTCCGATGTTCTTCGTGTTTCACTGTTGCAGTCATTACATTTGGGTTATCTGCTTGCAGTAGCCCTCAGTCGGCCTGATTAACAAAGTCTTGGGTCCTGCGTCGGTTGCTGTCCCTTCTTCCATGACATCAGGGCGTCAGGGGTATAAAACATGCAGCCAATCCCATTACATCAGTCTTTCTTGCTGTGCGGTGCCCAAAGCAGAAGCAGTTCACAAGTGCTGGTCGGTCGACTCCTAAAATTTTCGTTTTCGAATTTCAGAACCAAAGTCTTCAGCTAAAGCTATGTACCCCGTTCGGGAAAATTTTTCTTGCTCCTTACCGATGTCAGTAAAAGTTAATAATTGCATTACTTGTGGAAAGCAAATATCTCACAAAGATTTTCATTCGTACTGTATTCCTTGCCTAGGCCCTGACCACGACGTACCTTGCTGTCGGTTTTGTGTTTTATTTTATCACTAAAATTAACTTTAAATTAATTTCACTTCTAAATATTTCGGTTCTCGGTTTAATTATCCAGAAATGTTGTTGGTTAGCCATCCGACTATCGGAATTCTGAAAAAATGCAAAGATAAAGACAGGGACAGGCCGCCGATTTCCACAGATGCCGACGACACGTCTCCTAAGCCAGTTGCTAGTTCGCCGGTACTGAGTGAGGTGCTTTTGCAGCCCCTGATACCCGCTACTTCTGACTCACAGGCCTCTACTGAGACCCATTTGAAGTCCGGTATGCCGCAAGATGCTTAAACTGTGGAACCTGCGGATATCTGTACCATGGATGGGTCCGGAGCCGCTGTGCGGGCACCGGCTTCTGAGGGTGTATTCAAGCCTATGGACTTGCATATTAAACCAACGCCTCCTTCTTCATTTAGGCCAAAATCTCGAACCATGCCTAAGAAACCGACGCACAGGCTGCATGCTCAGGCCTCTATGCCTAAAAAACAAATGATAAGAAGGGCTGAAGATCTTATAACTCTAATCAGGGGAACCCAACCTCCCCCTTCTAAGAGACCTTGGACTGAAGTTGTTTATGAATCTTCTGAACAGGATTCTGATTTTTCTGATGATCTAGATTTGCCCTTATCTACTTATGAGGATTCTGATGCAGAGGACTCTATTCCCTCTGCTTCCTCTCCAGAGGATTTTTCTTTTGGTGAGACCTTACATACTCTAAGGGAACATTTCCACTGGGAAAACCAGGTTTTTCTGATTCAAAAAAGAGGCTTAGAGATTTCTTACTCCTGCCTCAGCATAGGCCTGTACTAGACATTGTTGATGATGCCTTTTCAGAATCTAGTTTGGCCCCTGATTCTTTGCCTCCTGCTCCCAGAAAACCTGACAGATATTACAGGGTTCCTCATTCTCACAAGTTCCTTTTTAAAAATCCTATTGTGGATCCAGAGACTATTTCACAGGGACCCAAGGGCATTAAGGCTTCTACTGCTAAAAATCCTACCCCCTCTGATAGAGACTCCAGGGTGCTGGATAGATGGGGTAAGAAAGTTTACACTTCTGCAACCTTGGCCATTAGGGCTTTAAACTGCCAGTTTCATAAGCATCAAGAACATGTTATTGGATTGCTTAAACAGAAAATGATGTTAATTCCTGACTGCGCTGAAAATAAAAAAATACAGGATTTAATGCATTCTGCTGAACATGTTGGAAAACATACTTTGCAATGTGGATTTGATTCATTAGAGGCCTCTTGCAGGGCTGCTGTTACTGGGTCTGTGCTCAGAAGGCATGCTTGGCTTAAGGAGCAAAGTTTGCCGTATCATGTTAAAGCTAAATTGTTGGATGCTCCCCTTAAATCAGGACCGCCTGTTTGGCAACAAGGCTGAGGAAGTTCTTAAAAAGATGGAAGATAAAGCTAAATCTATGCAAACTGTTAAAGATTTCTTGCAATTTCAGCCTCCTAGATTTAGTAGGCACTAGCCCTCTAAAAATTGGTCCTTTCCAACCCCTTCCAGGTCTTCTAAAGACAAACCCAGACACAGCAGAAACCCCAGGTTTCAGTCCCAAGGGACACACAAGACTAGGCAGTGGGGGATTTCCGCACCCAAACCTGGGAGTAGTAAGACTCCCCCCTATGGAAAACTGTCTCAATGACTTGCTTTTAAAACTACCAAGCACTTCCCAACTGAATGCTCTTTTAGGCGGAAAGATTGGTCTGCAGGCCAAAAACTGGAAACTCATTACCCAGGACAAATGGGTTTTAAATATAGTGTCCCAAGGATACAGATTTAATTTCTACACGTTACCAACACCAAGCAGGTGGCCAGATCTACCCCCAAATCAATGGGCAGAGGCCCAAAATCAAGTACTCTCTCTCTTAAACATGGGGGCTCTTCAGTTCGTACCAGAAGAGGAAAAGGGACAAGGTTTCTATTCGAGACTTTTTCTGGTACCCAGAAAAGGCAATACATTGCGTCCTATACTGGACCTTTCTATTCTAAACACCTTTCTGGTGATTCCAAAATTCAAAATGCTGACTCTTCACCAGCTGCTTCCTATACTAAGCGAGGATGCATGGTTGGCAACACTAGACTTAAAAGAAGCATACCTGCACATCCTTATCAGGGAGTCTTGCAGAAGATACCTACACTTCAAAGCAGACTACTTGCACTATCAGTTCTCTGCACTGCCCTTTGGCTTATCTACTGCGCCCTGGGTATTCACAACGTGCCTAGCTCCATTCATTGCATTTTGCAGGCAAAGAAATATTCAAATATACCCATACCTGGACGATTGTCTAATTCAGGCAGAAAGCAAGGACATTCTTTTGAATCATCTGGCCTTTGTTCAAAGGGTACTGACTTGTCTGGGGTTCACCATAAACGAAAAGAAATCCCACTTGGTACCCTGTCAACAAATTATATTCCTGGGAGCATGCTTGAATGCAGCTTTCCAGATGGCTTTCCTCACGCCAGAGAAACGGATTCATTTGACAACTTACTTCAAACCAGTGGCCACAAAAACCCAGCTATCTGCAAGGCAAATACTGCAAGCCTTGGGGTTTTTGGCCTCCTGCATTATTCTAATTCCATATGCAAGGCTGCATATGAGGAAACTACAATGGTATCTCAAAAGCCTATGGTGTCAACATTCACCGGATCTATAAGCAAGGATTCCTATCATACCTTGCCTACGCCAAGAGTTCCTTTGGTGGGCAGAGGCCTGCCACCAAAACAGGGGACTACCATTCACATTACCCCCTGCCGCCCAAATCTTAACAACAGACACATCAGACTGTGCATGGGGGGCTCACCTGGCAGGGAAGTGCATTCATGGCAAATGGAATCCAAGTCAAATGCACCTGCACATAAATCAAAAAGAAATGTTCGCTGTACAGAATACTCTGACAGCCTTCAAGGACCACATTTTTCCAGGACAGCTAATGGTAAAGACGGACAACACCACTGTCATGTGGTACATAAACAAGCAGGGGGGGTACACATTCTTACCCCCTCTGCAGACTAGCCATGGCATTGTGGAACACAGCCTTGAGCTACCAAGTGAATCTACAAGCTCAGTTCTTGCCAGGAAAACTAAATACACTGGCAGGTGGTCTAAGCAGAAACCTCATGGACCCACATGAGTGGAAACTGGAATCAAGGATTTTCAAAATGTTGACAAGCAAATGGGGGATCCCAGATATAAACCTGTTTGCCTCCCCCCAGAACCATAAACTGGAGAAATTTTGCACAAGGATTCCCCATAAGCTAGCTTGGAAAGTGGATGATCTATCCTTCAGCTGGAAAAACCTATCAGTTTATGCCTTTCCTTTTCTGCTTCTGCTCTCCAAGGTACTGCTAAAGATCAAACAGGATAAGCCAAGGATGATTTTAATTGCACCAGACTGGCCTCGCCAACACTGCTACCCATTCTTGCACAGTGTGTCACGCTTGGCTCCATGGCACCTGCCTCAGACTCCTTCCTTGTTGTCTAAGCAGGAGAATCAGATTCTGCACCCTCAGCTGCAAACCCTGAACCTAGCAGCCTGGCTAATTACCTAATCTCTCCTTTACCATCCGTCAGTAAATCAGTGATGGATATCATTTTAGAGGCAAGGAGGCCTAGTACTAGAAAATCTTATGCTGCAAAATTGAAAAAATTATGTGCCTGGAACCAGTCTCAAGGAATGAATGCAGCAGTGCCCAGTTTACCTCAGATTCTACAATACTTGACTGAGATGCTTCATAAGGGCTTGTCATTTTTCTCCATCAAAATTCATGATTCTATAATTTCAGCTCATTATAGCACAGAGCCTCCCCTCTTCTCTCACCCACTGTTCAAGCAGTTTCTCAGAGGGGCCAACAATTTAAGGCCACCCAGGATAGCTCCATCTCCAGCCAGGGATCTTAACTTTGTCTTGGAGAAACTCACTCTTCCTCCTTTCGAGCCAGCTGCTACTGCAGATTTAAAATTTCTTTCCTGGAAAACAGCTTTCCTTTTAGCAATCACTTCTGCAAGAAGGGTACCTGAATTACAGGCCCTTACGGCAGTGGAACCTTTCATCATCTTTCATGCGGACAGGGTGTCCATCAGAACCAATCCCTCCTTCATGCCCAAGGTGGTATCCAGTGTGGCTCTTAATCAGTCCATTCATTTGCCTACCTTCTTTCCTAACCCACAGAACAAAGGGGAACGAATACTGCACTCTTTAGATGTGCACAGACAGCTTAGATTCTACTTGGACAGGACTAAACCTCAAAAGAAATCTGAACAACTGCTGGTGGCATTTGCTGCAGGGACAGAGGGGAAAGCTATTTCAAAACAAACCATTTCAAAATGGATAGGCCACTGCATTCATTTCTGCTATAAGCACCATGGAAAACCTATCCCACATGGTGTCAGACACCATTCAACCAGGGCTGCATCTACCTCTACAGCCTTTCTTAGGGGCATTCCTACTAGGGACATCATAGAAGCTGCTACCTGGAGTTCTGTACATACTTTCACCAAGCATTATCATTTGCCATTTTTCTCTAAATGCAGAGCTGGTTTTGCCACTGCAGTCTTGCAGGGCCTTATAGTAGGTCCTAATTCTTTTTAAATTCCACCTCCCAACCTTAGCTTTGGGAATCTACCCAAATGTAATGACTGCAACAGTGAAACACGAAGAACATAGTACAGTTGTGTACACTTACCATAAATGTAGATTTTCAAGTGTATTCACTGTTGCAGTCCTGGTTACCCTCTCTCCAGCCCCCTTTCTTCTTTTGGCTATACCCCTACTCTCACTATACTCTAAAAGCTTTTTGGTGCATTTGCTTTTTTGCTGGAGGTATATCCTTGTATTTATAAATATGATTGCGTCCCATTAGGGGTCACCTGACATCTGGGGCAAGAAAAACTGATGTAATGGCGTTGGCTGCATGATGTCCTTCAAGAATGCAACTGCAGTCATAACATGTGGGTTGTCCTGCCTCAGGCAGCCCTCGGTCGGCCGGATTCCAAAGTCTGGGTCCGACGTCGGCTGATGTCACATTTCTCTCCGACGTCAGAGCGGCTGGAGTACATAAGCATCAGCCGACGCCATTTTCTTCAGTCTTTCTTGCCGCGCGGTGCCCGAAGCAGAAGCAGTTCGCAAGTGCCGGTCGGTCAGCTCCTGTATTCTACGATACCGAAGTCATCAAAAAAGCTAAGTACCCCGTTGCATCTACCTCTACAGCCTTTCTTAGGGGCATCCCTACTAGGGACATCATAGAAGCTGCTACCTGGAGTTCTGTACATACTTTCACCAAGCATTATCATTTGCCATTTTTCTCTAAATGCAGAGCTGGTTTTGCCACTGCAGTCTTGCAGGGCCTTATAGTAGGTCCTAATTCTTTTTAAATTCCACCTCCCAACCTTAGCTTTGGGAATCTACCCAAATGTAATGACTGCAACAGTGAAACACGAAGAACATAGTACAGATGTTCTTCATTCCACATTGCTGCAGTCCTAACTATTGGGTAGTCCGCTGTCCAGTCGGCCCGAATACCAAAGTATATGGCTGACGTCGGTCACGGCGCATTAGACTGACGTCAGTACGTCAGGGTACTAATGCGCATGACCGACGTCATATCCTCTGTCTTTTTTGCCGCATGGTCCGATGCAGAAGCAATTTTGCGAGTGCAGGTTGGCGTTCTGAAAGTTTCTGAAGTCAGAGTTTCAGACCGAATCAAAGTTGGCTAAGTACCCCGTTGGGGAATATTTTGGTTTTTTCTTGCCTCAGTATTTAACCGGATGTCAGAAAAAGTGAATAACTGTATTTCTTGTGGGAAACAGATACCTCATAGGGATTACCATACCTTGTGTATACCTTGTTTAGGGCCTGAGCACGACGTTGTTGGATGCCGCTCTTGTGCTAGATTTAACAAACGCACTATTAAGAGAAGGTTAGACTGTGCCAGGTTAGTGTTTGGGAAGCGTTGTAATTATAAAATGCCGTCGGATGCTCCGACGCCTGCTTCAGCCAAAAAACGCAAGGACAAAGCAGCGAAGCCTAGAGGGGAAGAACCGACAGTTCCGGACGTCGGTTCTTTAGAGGGCTCAGTGGAGCCGGAGGTTCTGCCAGGAGTTTCTTTGGAGTCTCAGGGAGAAACTTTATTGTTGCAGGATGTGTCCTCTCAGGAAGTAGGCCAGGCTGAAGGGGCTTCTCAGGTGGCTGTTCTTCCCTCTCTTCCTAAGGTGGTTCGGGCCTCGCCTTCTGTTGCCAAGGCTTCTTTAAGAGGCAGGCCTACTTTAGCCTCAGTGGGGGTTTCTCCAAGTGTTTCAGGGTCTTTGCCTAAGAAGCATATGCTAAAAATGGCAGAGGATTTGATTACTATGATTAGAGGTTCTATGCCCCCTCCTGATAAGAGGCCTAGGGTGGAACCTGAGTTTGAGAGTTTTGAGCAATGTTCGGAGGCTTCTGAGTCTTCTGCTGAGGACTTGCAGGAGTATCCTCCTTATTCTGATTCTGATGTGGATGATTCTACTCCTTCAGCTTCGCCTCCTGAGGATTTTTCTTTTTCAGAGACCCTGCATTCCATGAGGGAGCATTTTAAATGGGAAGGTCAAGATTTCTCTGATTCCAGGAAGAGGCTTAGAGAATTCTTGTTTTACCCCAGCATAGGCCTTTAGCTATACCTCCTGTTCTGAATGTTGTAGAAGATGTTTTGCAGAGGCTTCACTAAATCCTGATTCTTTGCCTCCTGCCCCAGTTAAACCGGATAGGTACTATAGGGTGCCTGACGCCCATAAGTATCTTTTTAAGAGTCCTAGGGCGGACCCAGAAACTGTCTCTCAGGGGCCTAAAGGTGTGAAGGCTTCTGTGGTTAAAAATCCTGTTCCTCCTGATAAAGAGGCAAGGGCTTTGGATAGATGGGGAAAGAAAGTGTACACTTCTTCCTCTTTAGCCATGAGGGCGTTGAATTGTCAGTTTCATATGTTAAAATATCAGAATTATCTCCTTTCACAATTGAAGTCTAAGGTGGATGCTCTGGCTGAAGGTATTGAGTGTAAAGAGCTACAGGATTTAGTTCATGTTTCTGAACAAGTGGGAAAGCATTCTTTGCAGTGTGGTTTTGATGCTGTGCAGGCCTCCTCGAGGGTGGCTGCCACTGGTTCTGTTCTTCGTAGGCACGCCTGGTTTAGAGATCAGAACTTAGCTGAGCATGTTAAGACAAGGATTTTGGATGCTCCTTTACAGTCTGATGTGTTGTTTGGTTCGCCTGTGGAAGCAGTTTTAAAGAAAATGGAGGACAAGGCTAAGTCTATGCAAACTGTTAAGGATTTTTGCAGGTGCAGCCTCCAAGTTTAGTAGAAATTGGCCTACTAAGGGGTGGACTTATCCTGCTTATGATTCCCAGTCTAGGGGTAGGTCTAGACGTGGTAGGGGCAGAGCTCAAGGTTCTTTTAGGCCTAGGACAGGGAGTTCACCTGCTCAGACTTCTGGTGAGGGCAGGGGTCAGTCCTTTCGTAAGCAGACCCAATGACCTGCCTTTTCAGCTGCCAGTACATTCTCGCCTGGCGGCACCTCTAGGAGGAAGGCTGTCTCTTTTCAAAGAAAATTGGGATTTAATTACCCAAGACAAATGGGTTCTGGATATCATTCACCACGGTTACAGGTTTTATTTCCATACCTTGCCTCCTTTCAAAGGCATGCCAGACATTCCTCCTCTACAAAGAACAGAGGCTCGCAAGCAAATTTCTCTGTTGCTCCAAATAGGAGCCATTCAGTCAGTTCCTGTGCCAGAAAGGGGCCTAGGATTTTATTCTCGCCTGTTCCTAGTACCAAAGAAGGGGAACACGTGGAGACCAATTTTGGATTTATCTATCCTCAACACTTATCTGGACATTCCAAAGTTCAAAATGTTGACGTTACAACAGCTTTTACCTCTGCTGGGCAAAGATCACTGGATGGTAACTTTAGATCTCAAGGAAGCTTACCTTCATGTGCCTATAAGACTAAGTTGCAGAAAGTATCTGCGTTTTCGAGCTGGAAATTCTCATTATCAGTTCTCTGCATTGCCCTTTGGCTTATCTACTGCGCCCAGAGTATTCACAAAGGTTCTGGCTCCAGTGATAGCTTACTTCAGGCTAAAAGGAATTCAAATCTATCCTTACTTGGACGACTGCCTGATTCTGGCTCAAGAAAAGGAAGACCTTCTACAGCATTTGGAATATGTCATAGCAGTGCTAAGATGCCTAGGGTATTCTGTGAGCGAAATAAAGTCCAGTCTAGTACCCTCTCAAGACATGTGCTTTCTGGGTGTGAGACTGAATACAGCAGCCCAGATGGCCTTTTTAACCCCGGACAAACAAAAGAATCTTTCCAGTTACTTCCATCAACTATCTCTTCAGTCCGGGCTGACTGCAAGGACAGTCCTTCAAGCCTTAGGGTTCATGGCATCTTGTATTCTGGTGCTTCCCAATGCCAAACTGCATATGAGGAAGCTACAATGGTATCTCAAAATCTATGGACACAGCACTGCCAGGATTTGGACACTGTCATTCAAATAATACCTTGCATTCAAAAGGAATTTTTGTGGTGGGCTCAGGAATGTCACCTAAACAAGGGACTCTCTGTGACCCGGCCAGAGGCAAGTCAGATTCTAACGACAGATGCCTCAGACATTGCTTGGGAGCTCATCTAGATGGAAAGTGGATACAAGACAAGTGGCCTGCCAGACTACAGCATCTACATATCAACATGAAAGAGATGTTAGCAGTCCAGTTTGCATTAATGGCTTTCAAGGAGTTACTTCTTCCAGGGCAGGTGTTGATTCTAACAGACAACACAACTGTCATGTGGTACATCAACAAACAAGGGGGAACACATTCTTACCCATTGTGCAGGCAAGCAATGATTTTATGGGAGACTGCGCTCAGCTTGCAACTAACTCTTCAGGCAAGGTTTCTGCCGGAGCACAGAACTCCTTAGCAGATGTGTTAAGCAGACAAATCATGGATCCCCACGAGTGGAAACTGGATCTTCATGTATTTCAAAAATTGACAGTGTCATGGGGAACTCCAGACATAGATCTGTTCGCTTCTCCACTAAACCACCAGCTGCCAAAGTTTTGCACGAAGGGATTTCATCACACAGCTTGGAAAGTGGATGCTCTTTCTTTCAGTTGGAAAAATCTTCATGTGTATGCTTTTCCACCTCTGCCTCTTCTCCCAAAGGTGCTTCTAAAGGTCAGACAAGACAAGCCAAGGATGATTTTAATAGCTCCAGATTGGCCTCGGCAGCACTGGTACCCATTACTGAGGAGTCTGGTAAGGAAGCCTCCATGGCCTTTAACCTTGATTCCACACCTATTGTCTCAGAGGGACGGTCATCTGCTCAATGTCAAGCTTCAAACTCTTCATCTAACAGCCTGGCATATTCTGTTTTGAAAGACAGCAGGTCTCAACTTCCTCAACAAGTTTTAAATGTGATTATGGAAGCCAGAAGACCTAGTACAAGGAAAGTGTACGCAGAAAAATGGAAGAGATTTTTATTTTGGACTGCAGCAAAGAATTTGGAGATTTGAGCCTAATTTGAGTGTGGCTCTTCAATATCTTACTGAGTTATTGGACAAAGGTTTGTCTTTCTCTTCCATTAAGATTCATGCTGCAGCAATTTCAGCTCACTATGATTGTGACCCACCATTGTTTTCACATCCTTTGTTCAAGCAATTTCTTAGAGGGGCAAAGAATATAAGACCCCCGTAGGGCTCCTACTCCTGCTTGGGATCTCAATTTTGTGTTGGAGAAACTTACTCTACAACCTTTTGAGCCTGCAGCTACTGCTGAACTGAAATACTTGTCATGGAAGACTGCTTTTTTGTTGGCCATTACTTCTGCAAGAAGGGTTTCTGAGTTACAGGCCCTTATGGCGGTTGAGCCTTTTTGATTTTTCATAAGGATAGGGTATCATTACGTACTAATCCTTCCTTTATGCCTAAGGTGGTTTCTAGTGTGGCTTTAAACCAAACTATTCATTTGCCTACTTTCTATGCAGATCCCCAAAATAAAGGGGAAAAGATTTTGCACACTTTAGATGTACACAGGCAATTGCGTTATTATTTAAGCAGGACTAAGGATTTTAGACAGTCTCAGCAGTTGTTTGTTTCTTTTGCTTTGAGTTCGCAGGGCAAGCCTGTGTCAAAACAAACTATTTCTAGGTGGATTGGGTTTTGCATTGCATTTTGTTATTCCCATCATGGCAAAGAGATTCCAGCTGGGATTAGGCCTCATTCCACTAGGGCTACTGCCACTTCAACAGCATTTTTAAGGGGGGTGGCAACTAAGGATATTTTGGAGGCAGCTACTTGGAGTTCAGTGCATACTTTCTCTAAGCATTACCACCTTCCTCTCTACTCTAAGTCTAGGGCTGGTTTTGCCACAGCTATTTTGCAAGGCATGTTATCAGCTCCTGCTTCCTTATGATTTGCCAGCCTCCCTTACCTCTGCTTTGGGATTCTACCCAATAGTTAGGACTGCAGCAATGTGGAATGAAGAACATAGTACAGTTTTGTACCTACCATAAATGTAGATGTTCGAGGATCCACATTGCTGCAGTCCAATTTACCCTCCCTCCTTCCCTCTGTGTTTAGGGGTGGTTGTGTAGGTGAGATTATATTCTGGTACCTTTGTATATATTGTATATATTTTTGGTGCAGGTATGTTTGGTGTGTTTTTGGTTTTGGCCTTGTCTTTTTAGGGTCTTCTGACATCTGGGGCAAGAAAAGACTGAGGATATGACGTCGGTCATGCGCATTAGTACCCTGACGTACTGACGTCAGTCTAATGCGCCGTGACCGACGTCAGCCATATACTTTGGTATTCGGGCCGACTGGACAGCGGACTACCCAATAGTTAGGACTGCAGCAATGTGGATCCTCGAACATCTACATTTATGGTAGGTATAAAACTGTACTTTGTGTACACTTACCATAAATGTAGATTTTCAAGTGTATTCACTGTTGCAGTCCTGGTTACCCTCTCTCCAGCCCCCTTTCTTCTTTTGGCTATACCCCTACTCTCACTATACTCTAAAAGCTTTTTGGTGCATTTGCTTTTTTGCTGGAGGTATATCCTTGTATTTATAAATATGATTGCGTCCCATTAGGGGTCACCTGACATCTGGGGCAAGAAAAACTGATGTAATGGCATTGGCTGCATGATGTCCTTCAAGAATGCAACTGCAGTCATAACATGTGGGTTGTCCTGCCTCAGGCAGCCCTCGGTCGGCCGGATTCCAAAGTCTGGGTCCGACGTCGGCTGATGTCACATTTCTCTCCGACGTCAGAGCAGCTGGAGTACATAAGCATCAGCCGACGCCATTTTCTTCAGTCTTTCTTGCCGCGCGGTGCCCGAAGCAGAAGCAGTTCGCAAGTGCCGGTCGGTCAGCTCCTGTATTCTACGATACCGAAGTCATCAAAAAAGCTTAGTACCCCGTTGGGGACCTTTTCTTGCCTCAGCCGATGTCAGAAATTACTGAAAAAGTTAACAATTGTCTTTTTTGTGGTAAACAAATACCTCATAAGGATTTCCACTCTTACTGCCTCCCTTGCCTGGGCCCAGACCACGACGTCTCGGCCTGTGTAGCCTGTGCTCGCTTCAACAAGTGCACTCTCAGGCGCCGGGCGGAGTTCGCTGAAGATTTTTTCGGCGATAAATTTGCCTACACCATGCCGTCGGATCTTCCGACATCGCAAACTCCCAAAAAGCGAAAAGACAGGGACTGACATCCTCGGCCCGCGTCTACCACCGACTCCACGCCAAAACCTAGCGCGAGTGCTCCGGTTCCCTCTGAGACGGTCTCTCCACCGCTCCGAACCGAAGACACCGCATTACCGACGACTCCGATTCCAGACATTACTCCGACGCCAGTTATAGACTTTCCTCCGGATACCGAAACCGAGGAAATGCCCGAGACCGTTGCTGTAGACAAGGTCACTCCTGCACGTTGAGCTGCCAGGCCTCCTATGGCCATGTCTATTAAGGCCTACACTAGGGCTAAGGCAGCCAGCAAAACAAAGCATATTACTTCTAAATCCTTAGCTCAGCCGACTCCGGAGACACAAATTATGTCCATGGCTGCTGATTTAATTTCCATGATTAGAGGTTCACAGGCCCATCCTGAGGATATTTCTTTTGGGGAAGTTCTGCACACCATGAGGGAATATTTCAAGTGGCAGGGTCAGGAATATTCTGATTCTAGGAAACGCCTTAGGACTTTCCTTAAGAAGCCTCAGCACAGGCCCTTAGCTATTCCTCCTGTACTTGATGTTCTGGATGATTTGTATTCTGACTCTAGTGCTACACCTGATTCTCTTCCTCCTGCCCCAGCCAAGCCAGACAGGTATTACAGGGTCCCAGAAACTCATTCCCATTTATTCAGGGCCCATACTGCTGATTTGGAAACTATTTCACAGGGGCCTAAAGGAGTTTCAGCCTCCACCTCAAAAAATCCTTTGCCCTTCAACAGGGAAGCAAGGTCATTTGAGAGATGGGGCAAAAAGGTTTACACATCCACTACCTCATCTATGAGAGCTTTAAATTGCCTTTTTCATATGTTACAATATCAGGATTATCTCTTAGAAGATTTACAAAAAACATTAGCTTCTCCTGATCCTTTAGACAGGAAGACTTTGCAGGAAGCTGTACATAACACTCAGCAAGTAAGCAATCACTTCCTGCAGTGTGGATATGATGCATTGGAAGCTTCATGTAGGGCAGCTATGACAGGGGCAGTGATTCGTAGACATGCTTGGTTAAAAGGTCAACCTCTACCAGATCATGTAAAAGCAAAACGTCTGGATGCACCTTTGGAAAAGAACAAGCTTTTTGGTGCAAATGCTAAGGATGTGTTAAAGACCATCGAAGAAAAAGCAAAATCAGTTCAGACTGTGAAAGATTTCCTCCAGGTTCAACCCCCCCCAGATTCAGTAGGAATTGGCCTTCAAAAAACTGGTCCTTTCCTAATCCAGAAAAGTTTCAAAGGGGTAAGACCAGGCGTGGCGAGGAAGAGGCCAGTACAGAGGCCCTTACAGGGGCGACAGTGGCAGCCAGGAAACCAAAGAAGTGGCGAGGGGTTTCACCTGCCCAACAACCACAAACTCAATGACTTTCCTCTACTACCGCCTACCAGGGAACAACTAGAAGCTCCTTGGGGAAATTATCTCTGTTTGCAGAAAACTGGCACAGACTGACAAAGGACAAATGGATTTTGGACATTATAGACCGAGGGTACAGGTTTCATTTTCATACCTTACCAAGAAAACAAGGCATGCCAAACCTACCACAAAATCAAAGGGCAGAGGCTATCAAGCAAATCACTCTGCTGACTCGAATGAAAGCAATAGAAAGAGTTCCACAACAAGAAAAAGAACAGGGGTTTTACTCAAGACTGTTCCTTGTTCCAAGAAAAGAATCTAAATGGAGACCAATACTGGACTTGTCCGCATTAAACACCTTTCTCATAGTACCAAAGTACAAAATACTAACTCTACAGCAACTCCTTCCCATGCTGGGCAAGGAGTCGTGGCTGATTACTCTGGACCTCAAGGAGGCATACCTGCATGTCCCTATCAGACACAGCTGCAGAAGATACCTCAGATTTCTTGCAGGGCCAGAGCATTATCAATTCTCAGCATTGCCATTTGGCTTATCTACTGCGCCCAGAGTATTTACAAAATGCCTGGCTTCAGTAATTGCTCATTGCAGGCTCCAGGGTATACAAATTTACCCGTACCTGGACGACTGCCTCATACAAGCGGACGACAAATTGATGTTGACAAAAAACCTGGATTATGTCATACGATTACTTCAAGCTCTGGGATACACAGTCAACTTCCAAAAGTCAAGACTGCAGCCATCCCAGCAAATAATCTTCTTAGGAGCCAAACTAGACACAGCCTCTCAGATGGCTTACCTGACAGAAGACAAGCAAGAGAAGTTAACTCATTACTTCAAAGGTTTAGCAAAACTCACCCAGATGACTGCAAGGAGATACCTACAGGCCCTGGGTTACATGGCATCCTGCATTCTACTGGTTCCATTAGCAAAACTACACATGAGAAAGCTTCAGTGGTACCTAAAAAGCATTTGGTCTCAACACAGCAACAACTTGGAGACAATCATCCCACTCATTCCATGCCTACAAAAGGAATTCCTATGGTGGGCCTCGGTGAGCCAGGAAAACACAGGTATGTCATTCAAAAAACCACAGATAACACAGACCATGACTACAGACGCCTCAGACCTTGGATGGGGGGCGCACATGGAAGGCAGATGTATACAAGGACAATGGTCTCCAAAGGAAACACATCTGCATATAAACCAAAAGGAAATGCTGGTAGTAATGCATGCCATCGAGGCTTTTCAACACCAACTCCAGCAAGGCCATTTAATGATACGGACAGACAACACCACTGTGATGTGGTACATAAACAAGCAGGGGGGCACCCACTGTTACCCCCTTTGCAGACTGACAATGCAGCTTTGGGAGAAATTACTGAGCCTAAACATCCAGTTACAATCCCAGTTTGTTCCAGGAAAAGACAATGTGTTGGCGGACAGCCTAAGCAGGAATTTCACAGATCCACACGAGTGGAGGTTACATCCGAAGGTCTTCAGACAACTCACTTCGACATGGGGCAAGCCAGAAGTGGACCTATTTGCCTCTCACCTCAACCATCTTCTACCAAAATTTTGCACAAGGACATACCATCCAAAAGCTTGGAAAATAGATGCCCTCTCATTCAACTGGAACTCCCTAGCAATCTATGCATTCCCACCTCTGCCACTGATGACCTCAGTATTACTAAAGATCAAAGCAGAGAAGCCCAAGGGAATCATAATAGCTCGGATTGGCCAAGACAACACTGGTACCCACTACTACGGAGCATATGTCACACCAGGAGGTGGGCCCTCCCTCAGTGGCCTCTACTTTTGACTCAACACAATTTCGAAACACTGCATCCAAACCTTCAGACACTGCAGCTAACAGCCTGGGAGATCCCATAAATAACTTCATCTTATCTCTCTCCAAGGAAGTTCAGCGGATACTAACAGAGGCTCAAAGACCATCCACCAGAAAGGTTTACTTAGCAAAGTGGAAAAGATTCAGCAATTGGAATACCAGCAAGGGACATGATGCATCATTGCTGAACATCCCACTTATCTTGGAATATTTGGCAGATATGTTAAAGAACGGCCTCTCATATTCTTCCATAAAGATACATGCATCTGCTATTTCAGCTAGATACAACACTGATCCTCCTGTTTTCTCTCACCCCTTACTAAGACAATTCCTCAGGGGAATCAAGAACATTAAGCCACCAAGAAAGGCCCCAGTGCCAGCCTGGGACCTCAATTTTGTCTTAGAAAAACTGACTCTACCTCCTTTTGAGCCAGCAGCTTCAGTTGACTTGCAATTTCTCTCATGGAAGACAGCTTTCCTGTTGGCAATTACCTCAGCAAGAATGGTTTGAGCTACAGGCCCTAATGGCAATACCACCCTTTATTATTTTCCACAGAGACAGGGTTTCATTAAGGACCAACCCTACTTTTATGCCAAAGGTGGTATCTAGGGTTTCTCTAAATCAAGCCATTCATCTGCCTGCTTTCTTCCCCAATCCTGAGAATAAGGGGAAAGACTTTTGCATACCTTGGACATTCACAGACAACTTCGATACTACCTGGACAGAACCAAGGCCAGTAGGAAGTCTGACCAACTTTTGTAGCTTACGCCCTGCAGTCCAAGGAAAAGCAATTTCAAAACAGACTATTTCTAAATGGATTGGACATTGCATCAGATTCTGTTATTCCTTTCATGGAAAGACTGTTCCAGCCAATGTCAGACCACATTCCACCAGAGCTACAGCCACCTCTACAGCATTTTTAAGAGGGGTGCCTACCAAGGACATTCTAGAAGCTGCTACATGGAGCTCCGTGCATACATTCTCCAAACACTACAATCTCCCTCTATATTCCAGATCCAGAGCAGGCTTTGCTTGGCAGTCCTGCAGGGTTTGATTGCCACACCATCTCTTTCCTAGTGCATACCTCCTCCCCAGCTAAGCTATGGTATTCTACCCACATGTTATGACTGCAGTTGCATTCTTGAAGGACATAGTACAGTTTTGTACCTACCATAAATGTAGATGTCCGATAGACATGCAACTGCAGTCAGATCCTCCCTCCATACCCCTCTATGCCTAGGGTCCACTCCTATCCCTGTTACTCTTAGCTGGGGATATCTGTTATGGTGTATTTGTTTTATTGCTCATTTATTTGTTTGGAATCCTGTTTTGTCTTCCAATTTGATTACAGCCTTCCTTGGAGGGCACCTGGCATCTGGGGCAAGAAACACTGAAGAAAATGGCGTCGGCTGATGCTTATGTACTCCAGCCGCTCTGACGTCGGAGAGAAATGCGACATCAGCCGACGTCGGACCCAGACTTTGGAATCCGGCCGACCGAGGGCTGCCTGAGGCAGGACAACCCATATGTTATGACTGCAGTTGCATGTCTATCGGACATCTACATTTATGGTAGGTACAAAACTGTACTTTTTATACCCCTGACGACCTGACATCATGGAAGAAGGGACAGCAACCGACGCAGGACCCAAGACTTTGTTAATCAGGCCGACCAAGGGCTACTGCAAGCAGATAACCCAAATGTAATGACTGCAACAGTGAATGCACTCGAACATCTGCATTTATGGTAACTGTACACAGCTGTACTTTCCTCCTCAGCTTTTGGTGTGGAGAGGGTTCTCTCTGTACCGTCGAGACCCTTGACCATCTTGTCCTCGGACACCATCCTGTCTCCCTCTGCTTTGGGTATGGTCCCAACCATCTTATCCTCTCAGGGACAGCCTGTGCCTGTTTTCCCTCAGGAAGCTCCCCTGAGGGAGCGGCAGGACGTTGGCAAGTCCTTCTCAGAGAGTCCCACTGAGGAGGTTCCTCGCAAATGGACGTGTAAAAGGAGGCACCTGGACTCCACACCGGAGTCCCTCACCGAAGACACTGGCTTGGAGGAAGAGGAAGGTTACCCCGATCACCCCCCTGAGGATGTCTCCTTTGGAGACATCATGGAACTCCTTCGCCAGGGGACAGTGGTCTGCCCAAAAACTGATGTCGGACGAGTCCGTGTTCCTCAAGGCATTTGGCACAGGTCCATCTACTTCTTGGGTCTCCCTCCCGCAGATCCGCTTGTGGATCTTATAACATCTCGGGCATGGAAGGGGTTAAGGACCTTATCAGGGCGCATAGGGATGGGCTCCACAGTGTCCGGTTCCTTCCATGCCCGAGATGTTATAAGATCCACAAGCGGATCCACGGGAGGAGAGACCCAAGAAGTAGATGGACCTGTGCCAAATGCCTTGAGGAACACGGACTCGGTCCAACGTCAGTTTTTGGGCAGACCACTGTCCCCTGGCGAAGGAGTTCCATGATGTCTCCAAAGTAGGACTTGTTGGAATAAGGGGTCCCTGGTGGACGCTATGGTTGTGGCAACCGCCACGACTAAAGAGCTCACACAGGAGAGCTCTGTGGTCCACCCCCTGACTGAGAGTCAAGGACAATGGACCATCTAGGGAAGTGGGTGTATGCTTCAGCGACTTTTTCCATCAGAGCGCTGAACTACATGGCACACATTGTTCGGCTGCAGCAAGACTTAGTCGAGGGAATAGCTGAGTCGACCCCGGAGTCCATGTCTGCGGAGGCCAAAAAGACATTCTCCACTCGGATGGCCACTCTCAAAGCAGTAGCTAATGTGTCCATGTGTCTTCTCTCCCATGCCATGGAGGGAGCCAGTAGGGTGGCCGATTCTGGCATTGCTATGAGGCACCACATCTGTGCCCGGCTTTGTCAATTCTCTGAACCCTTTAAGGCATCATTTGCAAATGCCCCATATGACTGTTCTTCCCTGTTTGGGAAGTCAGTTCAAGATATCTTGTTCCAGAGTGAGAAGGATGGGAAGACACTGTCTACCATTGGGATCTGATTTTCCACCCCTCAAAGATCCTTTTGTAGGAATCAGCAAGGGACGAAGAAGATGTGGTTCAGGAAGTCTTAGGCATTTTCCCGGGACACTCAGGACTCCTCTTTCCCCAGAGGCAGAGGGGGTTATGATAGACGCTGTCCTAGAGGCAGAGGGGATCCAAGAAACTTTGGTTTTCGAGAACCATTCTCGGACAGACCCGCTCAGCAGCCCTGAAGGGCTGCCCGACTGCTACACCCAACGGCATGGGAGTCCATAACAACAGATCGTTGGGTGTTGCAAATTGTATCCTGAGGTTATTCCATCCTGTTCATCTAACCACCTCACCCACCATATCACCTCCCAGATGTTCCACCCATGCAAAGGAAGGAAGGAGCTCTAGAGATAGACAAGATGCTAATTAAACAAGTCATCCATCCCATCCCCCTAGGCAATCCGGATCAGGCATTTATTCCAGGTTTTTTTTAGGGACCTAAAACCCACTCTAGATCTATCCACCTTGAACCTGTCAGTAGCCAAGGCAAAATTCCAGATGTTCACTCTTGAATCCATCCTGCCCTACCTGCAGGCAAATGATTGGATGTGCTTGCTCAACCTCCAGGACACGTACTGTCATATCAAGATGGACAGGAGCTCTCGGAGGTTTCTCCGCTTCCAGCTGGAGATCAATCATTATCAGTTCAGAGCCCTTCCCTTTGGTCTTACCACAGCCCCCAGGGTGTTCACCAATATGATGGCAGTAGTAGTGGCTCACTTGAGGCTTCAGGGTATTCACTTCTTCCCGTACCTGGATAATTGGCTCTTCGCTCCCCCTTCCAAACATATACTTTGCCAAGCCAGGGATTATTTCCTCTTACTAACAAGAAGAGTGGGCATCACCATCAATCTCAACAAGTCATCACTGACCCCTGTTCAGATCCTAGACTTCATTGGGGCCCAGTCAGACACTATCCAAATGAAAGTTTTCATCACCCCAGACAGAGGGTACACAGTCTGAATCCAAGTTCTGACAGCAGAAACAGTACTGAAGGCATTGGGGTCTGTGGCAGCCATGATCAATCTATTACCCTTAGTATGCCTTCACATGCAGATTCTTCAGTGGACTGTAGCAGTCCAGTGGTCTCTATTAGCTCTACCATTGTCTCATCTGGTCCGTATCTCCAGAGTATGCAGGGACTCTCTTCAGTGGTGGACTCATTCCCCGGACCTAGTCAGGGGGCATCCCTTTCTTCCGTCCTTTCCCAAAACCACGGTGACCATGCACGCCACCCAGCTGGGGGAGGCATTGCTCGGGCACACAGTCCAAGGCGTGTGGTCCCCATCAGAAACTAATTTGCATATCAGCATCCTGGAGATGAGGGTGGTTCTTCTTGCATTACAGGCCTTTCATGCCCATCTTCTTCTAGGGACGATTTCGATTCAGACAGACAACATGTTGGTAGTCTGGTATATCAACAAACGATGATGTACCAGATCTTACCCCCTTTGTCGTGAAGCCATGAGAGTGTGGGAATGGGTGATTTATACCAGCCATTTTCTGGTGGCAACGCACATCCTGGGGATGGTCCAGCATTCTAGCAGACAGGCTCAGCAGATCTATCCTGATGCCGTATGAGTGGTCTCTGAATCCTTCAGTGGCGGAGCAGATCTTTCTAAAGTGGGGTTGTCTTTGCTGTGATCTATTCTCATCTCCTTCCAACACGAAATGCATTAATTGTTTTCCTTCCGGTCTTCTTTTATGCCTATCCCCCGCTGTCCCTCAACTCGAAGTTTCTTCAGAAAGCTTGCAGGCTGGGGAAAACTGTGATCCTCATCACCCTATTCTAGCCTCGCCAAGTCTGGTTTCCCTCCCTTTGGTCTCACCTAGTAGTTCCACCATGGACCTTGGATCTGGTTCCAGATCTTATTTCTCTTCCCTCCGGGATTCCTCACCCAGACCTAGACAGTCTGAAATTCGCTGCTTGGCTGCTCCATTTCCCCTGATTATTAGGACTCCTGGTTTATTATCTCCTGTTACAACCATTTTGGTGGCGGCTCCCAAATCTTTCACAAGAAGGATGTACTGTAGGAAGTGGAAACGGTTTCCCGTATGGTCTTCGCAGCGGGCATTGGATACCTTTACTGCTCTTGTGCCTGCAGTATTATTAGAGTATTTGGCGGTGATTTTTTCAGCAAGGTGCCAGTTCCTCCACTGTCAAAGTTCATCTGGCTGCAATTTCTAATTTACACATGGGTGGGAAAACATGACTTCATTTTTATCTTCTAAACTTTGCAAGACCTTCCTTAAAGGTGCCTTTCTTCTAAGACTTCCAGTGAAGGATCCTTCGCCCCCGTGGGATCTTACTTTCGTACTTCAGGCTTTAGTTTCCCCTCCTTTCGAACTTGCAGCTTCAGTAGATTTACAGTATCTATCTTGGAAGACTGCCTTTTTGGTTGCTATTACTTCTGCAGGGAGAGTGTTGGAACTTCAAGCACTATCCATCAAAGTTCCTTACGTGATTTTTCTTAAGGATAGGGTTTCTCTGCGTACTAACCCTTCCTTTCTTCCTAAAGTAGCGTCAGAAGCCAATATCAATCAGACTATCAATCTTCCTGTCTTTTTCTCCTAATTTTCAGAATAGGGGTGAATAAAAATTACATCCATAGGTGCTGGAACCATAGGGCGAGGGGGAGGGAGCACCCCCCCCCCACACACACACACACACACACTTTTACAGCTGCACGACCTGTAAGGACTCATGCGTGTGTTGCACGGTATTTAAGCAAAAAGTGTGCTGAAACAACTATCTGATCGCATCAAGTGCCGGCAGATCATCTGTGGTAAGGAGATGCTCCGTTTGTTTATTTAAGTAGCTGGTATGCTCTGTTTGTTAATGTAAGTGCTCCATTTGTTTATTTAAGTTGCCGGTGTGCTCTATTTGTTTATGTAAGTCCTCATTTTGTTTATTTAAGTAGCTGGTGTGCTCTGTTTGTTTATTTAAGTAGCTGATGTGCTCCATTTGTTTATTTAAGGAGCTGGTGTGCTCCATTTGTTTATGTAAGTGCTCTGTTTGTTTATTTAAGCAACTAGTGTGGTCCGTTTATGTAAGTGCTCCGTTTGTTTATGTAAGTTATCTGTTTATTTAAGTGGCTGGTGTGCTCCGTTTGTTTATGGAAGTAGCTGGTGTGCTCCATTTGTTTATGTAAGTAGTTTGTTTATGTAAGTAGCTGGTGTGCTCCGTTTGTTTAAGTAGCTGGTGTGTGTAGTATAAATAAGTTTTAGAAGTCCACATTCTAGACTTTTTTATAAATTTATCTGCATTCCCTCCTACAAATATGATTGTCAGTGAACAGCCTATCTGCAGTGATAAATAACCATATTTATAACACCATCTCACTGAATGTTAATTCAAAATCTTGCACCCGTTTAGCTTTCCTTCTGAGTCAAGAAACATAGCCATGAGTTGCATTATGTTCAGTAGGTCCCATAATGTAATCAGATAATGTAGTGACCAAAACAATGCCAGTTTCACCTTTTTCATTACTACGTGGATGTCCTTCACAACCTACTTAGTATCTGATGTTCTGAGGCAAAGCACCAGTCACAGGGATGATAGTATAACACCCACAAACTGTAATAATAATAGTACCCTGAGGGAATCTTCAAAATATTTCACTATTTCTATATACCCCTTTACATAGTATCAGGAATAATTCTACCTAGTCTGGGTTGGATGACTAATTAGGGGTATTAACAATTATGGTAACAAATCCATTCACTCCATCTGGTGAGAATCCTCACTGCACCCTTGATCATTCAGTTACCTGCCTAATGCTTTGTAAAACTTGACTAAACACTGAGACTGAAATACACAGCTAAGAAATGTTAAGTGGACTGCAGTAGTCAAATGTTCATAATATGCACACCATATCAGCAACTAAATACTGCAACAAAAAAAGTAACAGCATTTTTGGGATGTTCCCATTGCAAACTCTTTAAATTTCTTAGAAATTCCATTGTATGAACCCAGGACTCCTTCACTGTAAAAAGCTGTAAGCTTACAATTTCCAAGATCTCTGCTACAATGGGAGTACTGTCAGTCAGTATCTGAAGCCAATGGTGTGCTCTCTTTATTTATTTAAGTAATGTTTGTGTGAAGTGCCCCAGTTACATTTAACTGGTGGTTAGAATTTCAGAGGCTCAAACCCTGCACCTTAGGTACAGGAGCCTGCATTCTCCACCCACACCACCACTTATGATTCAGGGAGTTTAGCCCATAGGTCTCAACTGTCTAGATTTTGACAAAATATTTGGCTCATACGTTTGGTCTGTTCCTCTTAAATTTGTGGATGTCCTTCATGGATGCATCTGCAGTCATAACAACTGGGTTGTCCTGTCGTCAGGCAGCCCTTCAGTCGGCCGGATTCCAAAGTCCGGGTCCGGCTTCGGCTGATGTCGCACTTCACCCGACGTCATCTCTGTTGGTCTTCGGGTATAAAAGCATCAGCCGACGCCATTTTCCTCAGTCTTTCTTGCCGCGTGGCGCCCGAAGCAGAAGCTGTTCGCAAGTGCCGGTCGGTCGGATCCAGAGATTACTTCTACGAATACTACTTCAAGACTTCTAAAGCTAAGTACCCGTTGGGGACTCTTTCTTGCCTCAGCCGATGTCAGAAAAAGTTAATAATTGTTTAACCTGTGGGAAACAAATACCTCATAAAGATTTCCACTCTTACTGTCTGCCTTGTTTAGGCCCAGCCCACGACGTAGCAGCCTGTTCGGCCTGTGCTTCTTTCAACCGACGCTTAGGCGTCGGTCGGAGTTTGCAGAACAGTTTTTCGGTTCTGATTTTGCGTACATTATGCCGTCGGATCCTCCGACTACCCAATCTGCCAAAAAACGCAAAGATAAAGACCGACACTCACGGTCCGCAGTTTCGGCCGAAACCATGGTTAAGCAAACCGCGAGTGTCTCGGTTTCGGCAGAAACCGAGAAAACTGATCAAAGTACAGCTGAACCTATCTCTACAATTGAGGCCCCTGCTACCACTCTTGAATCGGCCTCAGAAATTTTATCCACTACGGTGGTTGCCACTGACTTATCAGACACCATTCCCTTGGATGTCTCTACCCCAGCACGTGGTGCTGCTAGGCCTCCAGCAGCCATGTCCATTAAGGCCTTCGCCAGGGCTAAAGCAGCCAAGACTACTAAGACAGTGCCTGTTAAACCCCCCACAACCAGGCCCTCTTCTAGTTCTCAAATGCTTACTTTGGCAGAAGATTTAATTTCACTAATTAGAGGATCTCAATCTCACCCAGACAGGGCCTCTCAGCCCCCAGAGAAGAGACCTAGGGCAGAGCCCCTGAGCCAGTGTCCTCTGATGATTCTGCTGATGAATCAGACATAACTGACCAGCCAGAGGCTCCTTTCTCCAATTTTGAAGATTCTGATGCTGAAGAATCCATTCCAGCTGCTTCCCCACCAGAAGAATTCTCCTTTGGGGAAACCTTACATGCCATGAGAGCAGTTCCAATGGCAGCAACAGGATTTTTCAGACTCCAGAAAAGACTAAGGACCTTTCTGCACCTCCCACAGCACAGGCCCTTAGCTATACCTCCTGTTCTCTCTGTGGTGGATGATGCTTTCAATGATGTCTGCTCCGCTCCAGATTCTTTACCCCAGCCCCTGCCAAACCAGACAGATTTTACAGGGTGCCAGATACTCATCACCACCTTTACAAGGCCCCACTTGCAGACCCGAAACTATATCCCAGGGTCCCAAGGCAGTAGCGACCATAGCTAAAACCCTATTCCTTCTGAAAGGGAAGCAAGGTCATTAGACAGATGGGGTAAAAGGTCTACACTTCAGCTACTCTCTCAGCTAGAGCTTTAAACTGTCAGTTTCACATGATACAATACCAAGAGTTTATGCTTGATCAGTTAACTAAAAACTAACCACTGATGAATCTCTTGATAAGAAATATGTATTAGAAATGGTAAATAACATACAACAGGTTAGCAACCATTCCTTAAAATGTGGCTATGATGCACTGGAGGCTTCATTTAGATCAGCCATGACTGGCACAGTGATAAGAAGGCATGCATGGCTAAAGGAGCAAGCTTTACCGGATCATGTTAAAGCTAAGTTGCTAGATGCTCCTATGGATAAGACAAGTTTGTTTGGTACACCTGCCCAGCAGGTTATGAAGAAAATGGAAGAAAAGGCAAAATCTGTTCAAACGGTTAAAGATTTCTTGCAGGTTCAACCCTCAAGGTTTAGCAGGAACTGGCCTGCCAAAAATTGGTCCTTTCCTGACTCCACAAAATTTCAAAGGGGCAGAAATAGACGTTCCAGAGGCAGAAACCAATCCAGAGGAGGTGCCTACAGAGGACGACAGTAGCAAGGTAACAACAGAGGCACAGACACAACCACTGCCACTACATCAGCACAACCACAGTGACTTAACCTAAATCCGCCTACCAGGGAACAAATAGCAGCTCCTCTAGGCGGAAAGTTAACCTTATTTTCAAAGAACTGGCACTACATAACAAAAGACAAGTGGATTTTACAAACCATAGATCAAGGTTACGGTTTCACTTCCACACTTTACCAGTCAAAAGAGGAATGCCAAATCTACCTCCAAATCAAAAAACAGAGGCATTACAACAGATAATGGAGTTAGCAAACATGAGAGCTGTGGAAAGAGTGCCAACAGCAGAGCAAGGAAAGGGGTTCTACTCCAGACTATTCCTAGTTCCAAGAAAGGAAAAAGTTGGAGACCAATTCTCGACCTGTCCACCTTAAATACATACATCATTGTCCCAAAATTCAAAATGCTGACCCTACAGCAACTTCTTCCCATGCTGGGCAAGGAGTCTTGGCTGGTAACTCTAGATCTCAAGGAGGCATACCTGCACGTCCCCATTCGACCAATCTGCAGAAGATACCTCAGATTTCTTGCAGGATCAGAGCACTATCAATTCTCAGCATTGCCCTTTGGCTTATCTACTGCGCCCAGAGTATTCACAAAATGCCTGGCATCAGTAATCGCCCATTGCAGACTACAGGGAATTCAAATTTACCCATACCTGGACGACTGCCTGCTACAAGGGGACAACAAAAGCAAGCTGACAACAGATTTACAAAGGGTCATTTACTTGCTACAAGCACTGGGATACACAGTCAATTTACAAAAGTCAAGGCTGATACCATCCCAAACAAGGACATTCTTGGGCGCGGAATTGGACACAGTAAAACAAATGGCATTCCTGACTACAGAAAAACAAAAGAACTCCCTCTTTACTTCTTGGCACTAACAAAACTGAACAAGTTAACAGCAAGAAAAGTACTGCAGGCCTTGGGCTTCATGGCATCATGCATAATCTTGGTCCCATTTGCCAGACTACATATGAGAAAACTACAGTGGTACCTAAAGAATTTATGGTCCCAACACAGACACAGCCTAGAAACAGAAATCCCACTAATTCCATGCTTAAAGCAGGAGTTCCTATGGTGGGCTCAGGCATGTCAGTCAAACCCAGGCCTACCCTTTCGCAGATGTCAAGCAAGCCAGACCATCACAACAGGCGCTTCAGACCTAGGATGGGGGCCCACATGCTGGACAAATGCGTGCAAGGATTGTGGACACAGGATCAACTTCACCTGCACATCAACCTAAAAGAAATGCTGGCAGTAAAACTGGCAATCCAAAAGTTCAAACCATTTCTCCAAGAGGGCCAGTTGATGATAAGGACAGACAACACCACAGTCATGTGGTACATCAACAAACAGGGAGGCACTCATTCATACCCCTATGCAGAATGACTTTGGAGCTGTGGACCCTGGCACTCAGCTACAACATCCAGTTACAGGCAATATTTGTACCGGGAAAAGAAAATACTCTAGCAGACATATTAAGCAGAACCACGGATGCCCACGAATGGAAGCTGCACCGGACATCTTCAAGACCATCTCAAAGAAATGGGGAATGCCTCAGATAGATCTATTCGCATCACCTCTCAATCACCAGCTCAAAAAGTTCTGCACAAGGACTTTCCACCCACTAGCATGGAAAGTGGATTTGCTCTCCTTCAGCTGGAAAGGCCTAACAGCATATGCATTCCCACCTCTTCCCTTGATACACAAAGTACTACTAAAAATCAAGGAAGAACGTCCAAGGATAATCCTGATAGCTCCAAACTGGCCAAGACAACACTGGTACCCACTGCTGAGGAGCATGTCTCGGAACAATATGTGGCCAATACCCCTGATGCCTTTGATGTTAACTCAGAACAACTACAGCATCATACATCCAAACCTAAAAACGTTGCAACTGACTGCATGGAACATCACATAGCAGCAGCTAATCCAGAACTTTCCCAAAGAGTTAAAGACATTATTCTTGAAGCACGCAGACCTTCAACAAGAAGGAACTATGCTGGAAAATGGAAAAGGTTTGTCATTTGGAGTACGGAAAGAGGAAAAGATGTGTCAAACATAGATATGCCTAACATTCTGGAGTATCTGGCCGAACTACTTCATTCAGGCCTGTCCTACTCCTCCATCAAGATACATGCATTAGCTATTTCAGCAGAATACAGCTTTGATCCACCTGTTTTTTCGCACCCTTTGCTCAGGCAGTTCCTCAGAGGAATCAAGAATGTAAAACCTCCAAGGAAACCACCATTACCATCTTGGGACTTAAACTTTGTGCTAGAAAAGTTGACACTATCACCCTTTGAACCAGCAGCAACAGCAGACCTACAACACCTGTCATGGAAAACTGCTTTCCTACTGGCAATTACTTCAGCAAGGAGGGTTTCAGAACTACAGGCCTTAATGGCAGTGCAACCCTTCCTAATCTTCCATCAAGATAGAGTGTCCATGAGGACTAATCCTACATTTATGCCTAAGGTGGTATCCAGAGTGTCTTTAAACCAGGCAATCCACCTACCTACCTTCTTTCCCAACCCACAAAACAGAGGGAAAGAATACTGCATACCTTGGATGTACATAGACAGCTACGCTACTACTTGGACAGAACAAAAATAGCAGAAAGACTGACCAACTTTTGTAGCCTATGCAACAGGAAGGGAAGGAAAAGCTATTTCCAAACAGACAATCTCCAATTGGATAGGAAATTGCATACGATTCTGTTACTCCTTCCATGGAAAACCAATTCCACAGAACATAAGACCTCATTCTACAAGGGCAACAGCCACTACCACAGCCTTCTTACGAGGAGTGGCAACCAAAGACATTATTGAGGCGGCTACTTGGACCTCCGTGCATACATTTGCCAAGCATTATAATTTGCCTCTATATTCCAGATCCCGAGCAGGGTTTGCCACTGCTGTACTGCAAGGGATCCTAACAACACCATAATCTACTTTTATCCTCCTCCCCTAGTTGGCTATGGTATTCTACCCAGTTGTTATGACTGCAGATGCATCCATGAAGGACATAGTACAGTTTTGTACCTACCATAAATGTAGATGTCCGAACTGGATAGCATCGGCAGTCAGGATTACCCTCCCTCCTTCCCCTCTGTGGTACTCCTAGGGTGTTTACCCTCCTAATAGCTAGCTGGTGGGGGGGAGTCTTTTATGGTGTATTTGTTTGTATATATGTACATACATGCTTATTTTGTGTTTACCTCTATCTTTTTGGAAACATTGGCATCTATCCAAATTTTAGCCTTCAAGAGGGCTACTGGCATCTGGGGCAAGAAACACTGAGGAAAATGGCGTCGGCTGATGCTTTTATACCCAAAGACCAACAGAGATGACGTCGGGTGAAGTGCGACATCAGCCGAAGCCGGACCCGGACTTTGGAATCCGGCCGACTGAAGGGCTGCCTGACGACAGGACAACCCAGTTGTTATGACTGCAGATGCTATCCAGTTCGGACATCTACATTTATTGTAGGTACAAAACTGTACTTTTTCTGGCAAATCAGTGAGAATGGAATTCACTAAATAATGATAGCCCTTTAAGTTTCAGTCTTCCTATCCTTTTTGGAAACACATGGTAACACAAAACACTATTTTAGCAATTTTCTAAGATTATGCAAGCAATATTTAAAATGTGTCCCTGGCTGTGGGCCCCCCCCCCCCCCCAACAAATTTTGCCTTTTTCCATATTTCTTTTGCTGTGAAATTGAGAAATTTAGTTGTGTCAAGTGGATGCGTGAATGGGCGTACCTTCGTTGAAGGTTATGCGTCAGGCCTGGCAAGCCGGTATGTAAAAATCAACTGCCAATCATTAGTAGACCGGAGTTCTGCTGTGGCGACCCCTATCCGGGAAAAGCCGAAAGACACAAACAAATGCTAAAAATGAGTGAACAAGTTTATCTGAACACAGGTTCTAAGTAACGGTGGTGCTGTGGTAGCGTTGTCACCTCATAGCAAGATGTTGTCCCATTCAGTTCTCAGCTAGAACATCTTCTGTGTGGAGGCATACGTGAATGGGGCATGCCTTTGTTGAAGGTTGTGCATCAGGGCTGGTAACCCGGTACGTAAAAATCCACTACCAATCATTAGCGGACCGGAGTTCTGCTGTGGCGACGCCTAAACGTGAAAAGCCGAAAGACACACACAAAAAAAAAATATATATATATATATATATATATATATATATATATATATACACACACACATGACTCGGTAAAATAGCACAATTTTTGCAACAAAAAACTATTTGTAGTATCCTTACCCTCAGGGGGTGCTGGATGAAAGAGTAAACTGGTAACAAAACCACACGGACACAGGGGTCAGATTAGAGCGCTTTTGTTTCCTATATTTATTACAGTCAATCGAACATCTTCAGAAATCTGTAGCAAGTGCATTCCAACAGGTATTTATAGTGCAAACATGATGTCATTGCTGACATATTTTGTAGGGTGGAGCCCTGATGTCCTTCATGGATGCATCTGCAGTCATAACAAATGGGTTGTCCTGTCGTCAGGCAGCCCTTCGGTCGGCCGGATTCCAAAGTCTGGGTCCGCTTCGGCTGATGTCGCACTTCACCCGACGTCATCTCTGCTGGTCTTCGGGTATAAAGGCATCAGCCGACGCCATTTTCCCCAGTCTTTCTTGCCGCGTGGCGCCCGAAGCAGAAGCTGTTCGCAAGTGCCGGTCGGTCAGATCCAGAGATTACTACTACCGAATACTACTTCGAAGACTTCTAAAAGCTAAGTACCCGTTGGGGACTCTTTCTTGCCTCAGCCGATGTCAGAAAAAGTCAATAACTGTTTAACTTGTGGGAAACAAATACCTCATAAAGATTTCCACTCTTACTGTTTGCCTTGCTTAGGCCCAGACCACGACGTAGCAGCCTGTTCGGCCTGTGCTTCCTTCAACCGGTAACGCTTAGGCGTCGGTCGGAGTTTGCTGAACAGTTTTTCGGCTCAGATTTTGCGTACATTATGCCGTCGGATCCTCCGACTACCCAAATTGTTAAAAAACGCAAAGAAAAAGACCGACACTCGCGGTCCGCGGTTTCGGCCGAAACCACGGTTAAGCAAGCCGCGAGTGTCTCGGTTTCGGCGGAAACCGAGAAAACTGGTCAATCTTCAGCCGAATCCATGACTACTACTGAGGCTCCTGCTACCTTATCTGAATCAGCCTCAGAAATTTTGCCTACAACTGTGGTACCTACTGATCTATCAGACACCAGCCCCTTGGATATCTCTACCCCAGCACGTGGTGCTGCTAGGCCTCCTGCAGCCATGTCTATTAAGGCCTTTGCCAGGGCTAAAGCAGCCAAATCAGCTAAATCAGTGCCTGTTAAACCTCCCTCACTCAGGCCCACTTCTAGTTCTCAAATGCTTACTTTGGCAGAAGATTTAATATCCTTAATTAGGGGATCCCAATCTCACCCAGACAGGGCCTCTCAGCCTCCAGAAAAGAGACCTAGAGCAGAGCCCCCCGAGCCTGTGTCCTCTGTTGATTCTGCGGATGACTCAGACATTACAGACCAGCCAGAGGCTCCTTTTTCCAATTATGAAGATTCAGATGCTGAAGAATCCATTCCAGCTGCCTCTCCACCAGAGGAATTCTCCTTTGGGGAAACCTTACATGCCATGAGAGAACAATTCCAATGGCAGGGACACGATTTCTCAGATTCAAGAAAAAGGCTTAGGACTTTTCTGCACTTACCACAACATAGGCCCTTAGCTATACCTCCTGTCCTATCTGTTGTGGACGATGCATTTAATGATGTCTGCACCGCTCCTGATTCTTTACCTCCAGCCCCTGCCAAACCAGATAGATTTTACAGGGTGCCAGACACTCATCACCACCTATACAAGGCCCCTCTTGCAGACCCCGAAACTATATCCCAGGGCCCTAAGGCAGTAGCCTCGACCACAGCAAAAAACCCTATTCCCTCTGAAAGGGAATCCAGGTCCTTAGAGATGGGGGGAAAAGTCTACACCTCTGCTACTCTCTCTGCTAGAGCTTTAAACTGTCAGTTTCACATGATCCAATACCAAGAGTTTATGCTTGATCAGTTAATTAAAAAGCTATCCTCTGATGAATCTTTAGATAAGAAATATGTATTAGAAATGGTGAACAACATCCAACAGGTTAGTAACCATTCTTTAAAATGTGGCTATGATGCACTGGAGGCTTCATTTAGATCCGCCATGACTGGCATAGTGATAAGAAGGCATGCATGGTTGAAAGAACAGGTCTTGCCGGATCATGTTAAAGCTAAGCTATTGGATGCTCCTATGGATAAGGCCAGCCTATTTGGGGAACCTGCCCAGCAGGTAATGAAGAAAATGGAAGAGAAGGCAAAATCTGTACAAACAGTTAAAGATTTCCTACAGGTTCAGCCCCCAAGGTTTAGCAGAAACTGGCCTGCCAAAAATTGGTCCTTTCCTGACTCCACAAGATCCCAAAGGGGCAGGAACAGATGCTCTAGGGGCAGAAATCAATCCAGAGGAGGTGCCTACAGAGGACGACAGTGGCAAGGCAATAACCGAGGCACAGACGCAACCACTGCCACTGCAACAGGACAATCACAGTGACTTGGCTCTGACTTCGCCTACCAGGGAGCAAATGGCAGCACCATTAGGCGGAAAGTTAGCCTTATTCTCAAAAAATTGGCACTATATTACAAAAGACAAGTGGATTTTGCAAACCATAGACCAAGGCTACGGTTCCACTTCCACACTTTACCAGTAAAAGAGGAATGCCAAACCTGCCCCAAATCAAAAATAGAAGCCCTGCACCAGACAGCAGAATTAATAAAATGAGAGCTGTGGAAAGGGTACCAATAACAGAACAGGGCAAAGGATTCTACTCCAGACTCTTCCTAGTACCAAGAAAAGAAAAACTGGAGACCTATTCTCGACCTGTCCATCTTAAACACATACATCATTGTCCCAAAATTCAAAATGCTGACCCTACAGCAACTTCTTCCCATGCTGGGCAAGGAGTGTTGGCTGGTAACTCTAGATCTCAAGGAGGCATACCTGCACGTCCCCATTCGACCAAATTGCAGAAGATACCTCAGATTTCTTGCAGGATCAGAGCATTATCAATTCTCAGCATTGCCCTTTGGCTTATCTACTGCGCCCAGAGTATTCACAAAATGCCTGGCATCAGTAATCGCATACTGCAGAGTACAGGGAATCCAAATTTATCCATACCTGGACGACTGCCTGTTACAAGCGGACAACAAAAGCAAGCTGACAACAGATTTACAAAGGGTCATTTACTTGCTACAAGCCCTGGGATACACAGTCAATTTTCAAAAGTCAAGACTGATACCATCCCAGACAAGAACTTTCTTTGGCGAATTGGACACCGTAAAACAGATGGCATTCCTAACTGCAGAAAAACAAAAGAACTCCTCTTTACTTCTTGGCATTAACAAAGCAGAACAAACTAACAGCAAGAAAAGTTCTGCAGGCCTTGGGCTTCATGGCATCATGCATAATCTTGGTCCCACATGCCAGACTGCATATGAGAAAGTTACAGTGGTACCTAAAGAATTTATGGTCTCAACACAGGCACAGCTTAGAAACAGAAATACCACTAATCCCATGCTTAAAACAGGAGTTCCTATGGTGGGCTCGAGCCTGCCAGTCAAACCCAGGCTTACCCTTCCACAACTTTCGAGCAAACCAAACCATCACAACGGATGCCTCAGACCTAGGATGGGGGGCACACATGCTGGACAAATGCGTACAAGGACTGTGGACTCAGGACCAGCGGCACCTGCACATAAACCAAAAGAAATGTTGGCAGTAAAACTGGCAATCCTAAAGTTCAGACCATTCCTCAAAGAAGGCCATTTGATGATAAGGACAGACAACACCACAGTCATGTGGTACATCAACAAACAGGGAGGCACTCATTCTTACCCCCTATGCAGAATGACTTTGGACCTTTGGAATCTGGCTCTCAGCTACAACATCCAGTTACAGGCAATATTTGTACCGGGTAAAGAGAACACCCTAGCAGACATTTTAAGCAGAACCACCTCGGATGCTCACGAATGGATGCTACACCCGGACATCTTCAAGGCCATCACAAAGAAATGGGGAATGCCACAAATAGATCTATTCGCTTCCCCACAAAATCACCAGCTCAAAAAATTCTGCACAAGGACATTCCACCCACTTGCATGGAAGGTGGACTCTCTATCCTTCAGCTGGAAAGGCCTGACAGCATATGCATTCCCACCTCTTCCCTTGATGCACAAGGTACTACTGAAAATCAAAGAGGAACGTCCAAGGATAATTCTGATAGCTCGAACTGGCCAAGACAACACTGGTACCCATTGCTGAGAAGCATGTCTCGGGAGAAAATGTGGTCAATACCCTGATGCCTCTGATGTTAACTCAGAACAACTACAACATCATACATCCAAACCTAAAAAGTTGCAACTGACTGCCTGGAACATCACATGACAGTAACTAACCCAGACCTTTCACAAAGGGTTAAAGACATCATCCTTGAAGCCCGCAGACCTTCAACAAGAAGGAACTATGCAGGAAAATGGAAAAGGTTCGTCATTTGGAGTACTGAAAGAGGAAAAGATGTGTCGAACATAGATATTGCTAACATTCTGGAGTACTTGGCAGAGCTTCTACATACAGGCCTGTCCTATTCCTCCATCAAGATACATGCATCAGCTATTTCAGCAGAATACAGCTTTGATACTCCTGTCTTCTCACATCCTCTACTCAGGCAGTTTCTCAGAGGGATCAAGAATGTAAAACCTCCTAGGAAACCACCATTGCCAGCATGGGACTTGAACTTTGTACTAGAAAAGTTGACACTCCCTCCGTTTGAACCAGCAGCAACAGCAGATCTACAACACCTGTCATGGAAAACTGCTTTCCTACTGGCTATTACCTCAGCAAGGAGGGTTTCGGAACTACAGGCCTTAATGGCAGTGCAACCCTTCCTAATCTTCCATCAAGATAGGGTGTCCATGAGAACTAATCCTACATTTATGCCTAAGGTGGTATCCAGAGTGTCTTTAAACCAGGCAATCCACCTACCTACCTTCTTTCCCAATCCACAAAACACAGGTGAAAGAATAATGCATACCTTGGATGTACACAGACAGTTACGCTACTACCTGGACAGAACCAAAGGTAACAGAAAAACTGACCAGCTCTTTGTGGCCTATGCAACAGGAAGGGAAGGCAAAGCAATTTCCAAACAGACAATCTCCAAATGGATAGGAAATTGCATAAGATTCTGTTATTCCTACCATGGAAAACCAATGCCACAGAACATAAGACCTCATTCTACAAGGGCTACAGCCACTACCACAGCTTTCTTAAGAGGAGTGGCAACCAAGGACATTATTGAGGGGGCTACTTGGACCTCCGTGCATACATTTGCCAAGCATTATAATTTACCTCTATATTCTAGATCCCAAGCAGGGTTTGCCACTGCTGTACTGCAAGGGATCCTGACTACACCATAATTATTATTCCTCCTCCCCTTGTTTGGCTATGGTATTCTACCCATTTGTTATGACTGCAGATGCATCCATGAAGGACATAGTACAGTTTTGTACCTACCATAAATGTAGATGTCCGAACTGGATAGCATCTGCAGTCAGGATTACCCTCCTCCTTCCCTCTGCGGTACTCCTAGGGTATTTACCCTCCTAATAGCTAGCTGGGGGGGGAGTCTCTTATGGTGTATTTGTTTGTATATATGTACATACATGTTTATTTTTTGTGTTTGCCTTCTACTATTTTGGAAACATTGGCATTTATCCAAAATTTAGCTTTCCAAGAGGGCAATTGGCATCTGGGGCAAGAAACACTGAGGAAAATGGCGTCGGCTGATGCCTTTATACCCGAAGACCAGCAGAGATGACGTTGGGTGAAGTACGACATCAGCCGAAGCCGGACCCAGACTTTGGAATCCGGCCGACCGAAGGGCTGCCTGACGACAGGACAACCCATTTGTTATGACTGCAGATGCTATCTAGTTCGGACATCTACATTTATGGTAGGTACAAAACTGTACTTTACTGTTACTTGATCCATTTAGGGATACATTTAATGTTCAAGCTGCCGTTAAGGTC